>NC_079437.1:4924054-5014054 GCF_903798145.1 Danio aesculapii | reverse complement strand
CTGTCTGGAGGACAAACAGCCGGTGTGTGTGATGTGTGTTTCTTCAAAACAACACGACCAGCACACATTCAGACCCTGCGGTGAAGCGCTTCAGTCATATAAGGTAAGACAAATGGTTCTTGATTTACATATAGAGAGCAACAAGTAGTCATGAATGTGGGGTTATTGCTGTGTAACTATAGGCTGGCTCTGGCTATGCGATGTCACTAGAGAGAGCAATAACCACACGAAATGGCCAGCCGAATCCAGTCTTTATTTACAAGACACGACAATAAACACTGATTTCCTTATATCTATACTTTTTACTCAGCTTTACTTCATGTGTGATCTGTGCTGTGAAAACTTATTTGCCACCATTATTTATTCATTTTCATTTGTTTTAGTCCCTTTATTCATCAGGGCTCGCCACAGCGGAATGAACCGCCAACTTATCCAACATATGATTTACATAGTTTTATCTGGTTCGAGTCCAGGAGCCCAGCCAACCCCAGCTATGTCCAGCTTAAACCAGGCTGGTCAAGCTGGTTTTAGCTGGTCATTTTCCAGCCTAACAAGCTTAGACCAGGCTGGAAATGACTGGAAACCAGCCTGAAAATGGCCAAAACCCCTCTAAAAGCAGGCTAGTCAACCAGCTAAAACCAGCCAACCAGCCTAGGCGGGTTTAAGCTGGATTTTTCAGCAGGGTTGGTTTAGTCGATTGGCTATGGTGTATGTTTTTGGACGGTGGGAGGAAACCGGGAAACCCGGGGGAAACCCATGTGAACACGGGGAGAACATGGAAACTCCGCACAGAAACGCCAAGCGGCCTGATAAAAGGTTGGACCATCGGTGTTCTTGCTGTGAGGCAACAGTGCTAGCCACTGGGCCACCGTGTCACCCGGTGGGAAGTAGGGGTGGAAACTTCAAGACAAAGATAACTGGAGTGACAAACTCTGGTTATTTATAATGCGTCCGTAATTATGTAATAGGGCAGATTACAGAGCTAGCGAGGTGCCAGCCGTGTTGATGATAAGCACGTGCTCCTCTCGAAATTAGTTTATATATAAACCACACAAAGGGACAAAAAGAAAATCAATGCATGATTTTATTATGGTATACACACACAGAATAATGTAAATATCTGCTGAAGTTGATGGAAAAAACTCATCCAGTCCGATTGATTACATTGTTTTCTCTGAGTTGATTTATTTTGTTCGGTTCCAGGAGCTCGATTCAGCACTCAAGTCTTTACATATGAACCTTAAACACAATAAAAAGCTCAAAGGAGAGTTTGAGAAAACATTTCATCACATCACGGTGAGCAAACACAATCAAGAGTCATTTTTATTACCGCTGTTGGTTTTGTACGTACTTTTTTTGTAGATGATCAGCTTCTGGCTTCTGTTTAATATCTCTAATATTAATGATGAGAAATGGTGATTTTAGATGACTGAAGTGTCTGTGGTTTTCTATCAGGATCAAGCCGATCACACCGAGCATCAGATTAAACAGCAGTTCGAGAAGCTTCATCAGTTTCTCAGAGATGAAGAAGAAGCTACAATCACTGCACTGAGGAAGGAAGAGAAGCAGAAGAAGCAGATGATGAAGGAGAAGCTGGAGCAGATCAACACACACATCTCAGCTCTTTCACACATAATCAAAGACACGGAGGAGAGGCTGAAAGCCAATGACGTCTGCTTTCTGAAGGAGTTTCCAGGCTTAATGGCAAGGTGAGTGATCTGCTGCTGTCTCTGCTCTCTCTGCTTCTGAACCCAAAGCCACCGCAGTTCTGACTCCTGAATGTTCTTCCAGAATCAAGATCTCACAGCTGGATTCACAGATGCCTACTGGAGCTTTGATTCATGTGTCTCAGTACTTGGGGAACCTGCAGTACAGAGTCTGGAAGAAGATGCAGGACATCGTCCACTACTGTAAGAGTCTGCACTACAGCTCTACTCGTTACTCTCACCTGACATTAACATATCTAATTATATGTAGATCTCTTTATACATGTTTATAAGGCCCCAGGCGCACATGATCATTGCACACATGTGGTCAAGGCTTGACATTAACACTAGAGAGCATTAGAGAGCCACTTTGGCCGATGAGATATGATTTTTAAATTGTAGTTCATCGAGAAGCAGCACGACTGAGTGATTGTTCATCCAAGTAAAAGAAAGCAGGTGAATACCAAATAAGAGAATGATCATGTGCACTGTGAGACCCAGGCTTTCTTCAAGCACTGATGTGGGCTTTAAGCAGAGGTGGGTAGAGTATCCAAAATCAATACTCAAAGTACAAGCACTTGCGGAAATTTTTATCTTAAAATCTTACAATCTTAAAAGTTACTCGAGTAAAAATAAAAAAGTATCTGATAAAAAAATTACTCAAATTACATAATTACTAGTTACTTTTGATTATATATATATATATATATATATATATATATATATATATATATATATATATATATATATGTATATATATATAGTTTATATATATATAGTATATAGTTTATATATATATATATAGTATATAGCAGTTTGCTCATGCTCATTTAGCACGGTCACACTCAACACACAAAATGAATGCGAACATAACACAAAATCTAGATGAAGTTATTTAGTAATACAATTTATATATATATATCTATCTATATTTATATATATAAATATGTATTTTCCCAACAACAAAATTGTGTCTAGTGAAAATGCAGAGTGGCTAGTAATGTTGAATAACTACTAGCCACAGTGGCTGGTGATCAAAAATGTTAACGTCAAGCCCTGCATGTGGTATAAGTTCTTTAATTTATTCATCCATTTTAGACAAATCTTTAGTGCGAAAATTTCACTTTTTGGCTGAATCGAATAAAGTATCTATCTAAAATTTGGATGAATCATGATTTATTTGTGAAAACGCACATTTTACGCATGAATTTGTGTGTATGCATGATTAGTGAATGAGACCCATTGTTTTGTTTGCAAAAATATTCTTTTTTTTTCAGCTTTGTCCCTTTATTTATCCGGGGTCGCCACAGCGGAATGAACCGCCAACTTATTCATTCAGCAAACTTATTTATGCAGCGGTTGCCCTTCCAGCCGCAACCCAACATTGGGAAACATCCATACACACTCATTCACAAACACACTCATACACTACGGACAAATTAGTTCATCAATTCCCCTGTAGCGCATGTGTTTGGACTGGGAAACCCACGCCAACACTGGGAGAACATGCAAACTCCACACAGAAATGCCAACTGACCCAGCGACCTTTTTGCTGGGAGGCAATCGTGCTACCCACTGCGCCATTGTGAAGCCCTAAACGTTTCAATTAACCTTCCTGTCGTGTTCGGGTCAAATCTGACCGATTTACAACTTAAATCACTCATGAATATTGTGTTTTACATCTGATTGCCTCAAGGCCTCATGATATCTTCCACACTATGCATTTGAACATATAAAAGCGATGATCACCTCTTTCATTGAATTTTGAGTGTTTTAATCAACCTTGTTACACCTGTGGTGTTCCCGGTCAAAAGTGACCGCCATAGGAAATGAATGGGTATCCAGACTATATTCATCCATCAGACAGAAAACATCCACACACACACTACCCCCAACTCACTCACTCACTCTCAATCGCTCACTCACTCACTCACTCACTCACTCACTCAATCACTCACTCACTCACTCACTCACTCACTCACTCACTCACTCACTCACTCACTCACTCACTCACTCATTTCAGACTGAACAATGTCTTTTGCAGGTAGACATCTCTTTTACGTGCTTATGTGCTGATCCTCCAGCCTGATCTCACAAGGAAACATAACTATTTTACGTTTTGTCAGTTTAGCGGCTAATTCATACGAGTTTAGTCGTACAAAAGTGTACGATTTTCTTTCTTTCTTTCTTTTTTTCTTTCTGCTAATCTCTGAGTCCAGCAGTAGCACTTTTAGCTTAGCTTAGCATCAATTATTTTATTATATTAGACTATTATCATATCAAAAATGACCAAAGTATAACTAGTGCTAGTTCTGTGTCCATGCTCACCGTGTATACCCTCAGACACTATTCCCTATATTAGAACACTTGAAGGGCTGAAAACTGGAACACAGGACAGGATAGCATTCTGTTTGTGCTTTGCTGGTTGATAAATCAGTCAGATGGATTAAAATGTCAATTTCTCTAGTCAGACCCTGTGATAGTTATTTTAGCGAGCCGTCTATTAGCATTGAAACAAAGTATTGTGATTTCTGTCATCTGTTGTTCGTTTTGTAATATATTTTCAGCGCCCATTTGTATTTTCATTGCAGTTATTTTATGTCTAATTCTGTAAATTCATGTTAACTTTGAGAGATTGTTCACAGCTAAAGAATGTTGAACACAAATTTGGTGGAGAAAAATGATTTTTGTGCAGTTAAAACAGACCGCTCAATTTTGACCAGGAACAGTAAAGTGAGGGGCAGGATGTGAACACGACAGGAGGCTTAAATGTTGTAAATGAATTAGATTTTTAAAAATGTAAATAACGTCACTCGATGGATATGCAGAAGACATCGGCGAGCAAATCAAGGCAAAAATTAGTTATAATTAGTTATAATTGTTATAAATTAGATTGTTTTGTTGTTACTGTAGTAAGTTCAATATAAAATGTAAAAAATACTGTATTTTTTAATATTAAGCAATGTTATTTAGTCATTTTAAACATTATTATATAAATTAGAAAATTACCAATGGAATCTATATTTACGTTTTGGCCCACTAGCTATAATCAAACTTGGTTTGTGGTAGGGGTGGGCGATATGACCTAAAATTAATATCACGGTATTTTTCATCTTTTGAACGGTGACGGTATAATATCACGGTATTACTTTCAATAGCAAAATAATATACATCTCAAGGAAGAACGGACAAAAGAAAGTCTCACTTCTATCACTCTTTAAAAGTTTTGGTTTGGGTCATTGTAAATGCTCAGTCTCGTTATGAGCTGATCTTCATTTCTCTGTGTTGGTGGAATAAAGCAGGCGAGTCAGCCGCACCAATTTATGAGCAGACAGAGCAGGATTCTCATGATGACCACCAGCGCAATTCCACTCTTTGTTATGAGCTGTAGTTTCAGTGTAAACTTAGTAAAGGTGAGTTTCTTTGGCGATGATGTGTACAGTGTTAGATTTTATATTTAGCGGACATTTGCGCTGAACATGCGGTGAATGCAACGCATCGTGATTCGACACCTTCTCCGAAAACACTCGATTTATCTCAGCTGGCGGATCAACATTTACCTCATGTCATGATCGCTGTCATCTGCGCCATTATTATTATTATTATAACTTTAGGTGAGGTTTGCAAACCTGTGCACTTTTCACTCTTCAGCCGTTTGCATTTCCTGCAGTAACAAAAGCTCCCTGTTATCTGACAGCGGGAAGCGTTGAGTGACTGACAGCTAATATGAACCAATACAGCAGCAGGGTAGAGCGATTCAGCAAGTTTTTAGAGAAAATCAAATCAGATTGCACTACAACCATTATATTCAGACACACAAATGCTCCCAAATATATTATGAGGGCGCATAGATTACATTTCGGGCGCTCATGCGACCAAAATGGTTGCAATTTCGAGCCCTGTAGTATAAGGACATGTATTCAGACCACAACTGAACGTTTGAAGAAAATTGAATGCCTTATTATTTAGAATTAGCTATTATTGATGTAAATGCAGCCGTTCAAGGTGCATAATTGATTTATTACGGTATTGGCGGTATTAGAAAATCCATGTCGTGGCGCAATGTCACACCGGTGATGACTATGACACCGGTGTACCGCCCACCCCTAGTTTGTGGCCTTTCATCAGAAAAAGTTTGGGCACCCTTGGTGTATAGTATTGATCATGAAGTGAGCATGACAGTAAAAGCAGCTGTTGTTTGTGTGTCTTCAGCTCCTGTGATTCTGGATCCGAACACTGCAAATCCAAGTCTCATCCCGTCTGACGATCTGACCAGTGTGAGAGACAGCAGAAGCGAGCGATGGCTTCCTGATAATCCAGAGAGGTTTGATTATTATGATTGTGTTCTGGGCTCAGAGAGTTTCAGCTCAGGAAAACACCGCTGGGATGTGGAGCTGAAAAAGCCGTTTTGCTGGAGTCTCGGAGTTACGACGGCTTTAAATCAGAGGAAGAGACCGGGTTTTTTTGAGTCTGGATGCTGGAGTGTGGCGTTCAGATGCATGGATTTGTGTGCTAACAAATTTGTTGTCAGACACCAGCTGGAGTGTGTGAGAGTCGAGCTGGACTGTGATGAAGGAACTGTGTGCTTTTCTGATGCTGTAAACAACACACACATATACACATTCACAACCACCTTCACTGACTCTGTCTTTCCTTTCATAAGGTGTGAAGGGGGGTGTGTCTCAATCAGGTCCTTGGCTCC
Organism: Danio aesculapii; assembly: GCF_903798145.1. Taxonomy (NCBI): domain Eukaryota; kingdom Metazoa; phylum Chordata; class Actinopteri; order Cypriniformes; family Danionidae; genus Danio; species Danio aesculapii. The sequence goes on along the minus strand of NC_079437.1, from coordinate 5,007,646 downwards.
TGAGGTTGTGGTTTGGTAGTTTGTGCACTCTTGGTTTACTACACATGAGCGTGACATTTAAGGGGAGCTATTGTGCAGAAATCACTTTTATAAGGGGTTTAAACACAGTTGTGTGTCAGCAGTGTGTGAATATATCCAGCCTCTAATGGTCAACATTAAATAATTCAGTTTGTTATAACCAAACCTGATGAAAACAGTCTACAGAAACACTTTGATTGACATTCTCCCTTTGTACGAGTCATCAGAGGGGGAAAGCCCCGCCCACCAGTGACCATCTCTCCCTCATTAGCATAAACAGCCCTGAGTGAGAAGCAGCCGGCTTCCACTATTAAAGTTTTGAATCTGCCACTATGCTGACACATTTGTAGCTCCGCCCTCTTTAAAAAAAGAGCACAATCTCATTTGCATTTAAAGCGACAGTCACCAAAACACCACAGTTAGGATCAAAGCCTAAAAGAGTCAGTTTCAGAGAGTGTTACAACATTATTAAAGCTGAAACTTCACACACAGACTCTTGGGACATCAGAGACTTCATTTACATCTTGTAAAAGGGGGCATAATTGGTACCCTTTAGTTTAAGTTTCTTAAACTGTCTCATATGTCAATAATATGTCTCATATTATTATGTATCAACTAGCTGAGTTGTTTAATCGGTCTTTGTCTACATGTGAAATACCATATATTTGGAAGAGTGCACGCATTACCCCACTTCACAAGGGTGTCGATGTACTTGATATCTAAAGACCCATATCCATTATATGTTCTATTGCTAAAGTTTTTGACAAAATAATATGACTCTCCTAAACACAGTTTAAAATCAGTATATAAAACAGATTAACTATTTTGCAACCTTGAACCTTCGCGTATTTGTTTATTTTTTTAGGACAGGACATTCCCTTATCCAATGCCCCTCCTCAAAACAATAACGACACACAGAATCAGGAATGGGTCTTGATGGTACATGCTTTAAACTCATATTCAAAAACCTTTGATCTCAGTTCTTCAATTCGTACCCATTCAAGAGTTCACACTTAGATATTGTTTGACAACTGTTAGCAGGTTTGGCATGCTGTCCCGGGAGAGAACCCTGAGCTCGGAGATAGGTGAGCCCAGGGCTCCCGCCTGGTCCATAGAGCATATGCGGGGAGTACAAGATCAGGTGGTTCTCGAGAGCTCCCCGTGGTAAGAGGAAGAAAGGAGGAGGAGATGGGGTGGATGGGGGTTTCTTCGGAAAACGAAGATAAGAGAGTAGTTCTAGCTAGGCTACTTATAGTGAGTTGGTGTTAATCTGATTGGCTAACTAGTGAATGTAGATGAGTGGCCAGCTGCAGTCAATCATATCACGTGCTCCTCTCGAAATTAGTTTGAAAACTTCACTTCAAGAATCACTCGTCCATCTTTTATGCGCAACCACAAAATCATCAGCTAATACAGCAGCCTCACTCGCAGTTGCTGGCTTATTCTCATTAATGTAAGTGCCAGTGTTTTCTGAAATAAGATTTTTGAGCTGTTCAGTAAGGATCAATTCCCGCAACCCCTTAAAAGTGCGAACTGTAGATGTTGAACACCAGCGATCAAAATGTGTAGGCAATTCGCGAAGGACTTAACCATGAGTTTTTTCCAAGTACGAAATCGTATACGATATGCCTCGGGGACTAATTCAAACGCTTTAAGAACTGCAGATTTTACCTGTTCATAATTCCTACGATCTTCAACTGAAAGCGCAGTGTAAGCCTCTTGAGCTCTTCCCACAAGCACCGACCGCAACATAATCACGGTCAGCACTTGGCCAACCCCGTTCATCAGCTACACTTTCAAATAAAGAAAACTTCAGGATCTTTTTAATTTGGTAGCAACTTTAAATAGCTTACCAAATAACCTGCTCGATTTCGTTCTCCGACGCCGTCTGCTAAGGGTCTCCCATCCGCCATGATTTTTAATCGTTCTGTTTGTAACTGATAATCTTTAGCTCGTCGATCTAATTCCAATTTTTGATCATGTTTAAGTTTTTCCTATTCGATATGTGATGTTTTACCAACTCCTCTACTTTTATTCTCGCTAATTCAACCTCCTTTTCTTTTAATTCTCGCTCGCACTCCATTGCCTGCTAATACATTTCTTTTTCATGAGCCTGTCTTACTCTAATAATTCTTTTCGCTGTTCAAACGATGAATCACTCCCTGAAAAATCTAACTTACCCACTCTATCATCAGCGGATTTAGATACCTGAATTAACACGTCACAATCAACTAATTTACCCTTAACCAAAGCTCTCAATTCAACGCTTATCAATGCCCGTTAATTCATAATTATCAGCAATGCCCCACAACTGTTGCTTCAAACACAAATGTAACTTTCCCTCCGACGGTGAACTAACAAAATCTTCCAATGAAATCATCCCAAAGAATAAACTTACCCAAATGCAGTACTAATAAATACTTACGACTTAAGCCTGGTTTATACTTCTGCATCAAGTGATCGACGTGACCCACGGCGCATGCAACGCACGTAGCTGCATTCATACTTCTGCACGCTGTTTCTGTTACTCTGCAATAACACTTCTGAAACGCTAGTTGGCAGTGATGTGTTTATGTTCCTCTGGGTCGAGTTTCTTCGCTGGTGTTTTGTTTTTTTCTGAACGCTTCCTTAATGTACAAGTGGCTCAAACTCGGTAAAGTCTAGATCGGATATGCGGCCGGCCGGAAGTGCGATATGCACATTAATATTATGACACTGTAGAACAATAATTAATATTTTTACAGTACTGTGACGGTTGCGTTTAGGGTTGGGGTGTGGGTAGGCATTAAAAAATACAATTTATTGGGTAATTTAATAGATAACATAAATAATACTCGTTACAACTACTGTTTTTACATTACTGTGACGGTTGGGTTTAGGAGTGGGGTGGGGGTAGACGTTACTAAAATACAATAAATGGGAAATTTTAATAAATAACAGAAATAATTCTCGTTAACTTCCGGCCACAAACGTATCCGAAATAGCAACAACCTTCAAACTCGCTCATTTTGAGGCAGGAACCGATGAACGTGCAACAACTTTAGTCATGAGGTAAACACAAAACAAAACTTTTCATCTGGAGCTCCTTCACGGGACTCGACACTTGTAAACAGTTGCTCCAACGGACTCGCGCGGCTCTCAGGCCCGCCCACACTCCTCAGCGCTACCAAGCCGACCAATCACAGAGCTTGCGCCATGCAACGTTGCGACGTGTAGTTACATATTTTCAGAGGTGCACGTCAGCGAGGGCTGTGCGTACATGAGTTAGCTGTGCCGTAGCATACGCGTGCGCTTGATGCAGAAGTATAAATCAGCCTTTAGATCTAAACTTCGGACATAAGAAGTTGGGTCATAATCAAATATCCCCCAAACTAACCCACATTTCCCACTAACTAAACTTACCTAACTCTTCTGTGTTTTCCCAAGACTCAAGCCTCTTTAAGCAGCTGATACCGCTGGTTCACAGCTGAACTGTCGGTCCAGAAATGCAACCACGGCCGTGCGTCAACCCAGGAAAACACCAAAAATAAAATAAAAACCAATAACTTATCTGGGGATTACCAAAAAACATATTATGAGCCGAACTTACCTCTCCAAAGCCAAACGAACAATTACCAGTCTGCATGCCTCTCAATTAGACGAGCCCCCATATGTTACAACCGGCTCAAAATTGTAACATTAGAGAGACAATACAGACCAGGTACTGTTATGAAGCGGACAGGAGACAGAGGTAAGGAAACGTTAGGGTGTTTATTAAATGACAACAAGGAGCACATGAAGGATAGCCAGGAGGATCAGGAATGATGTTGGGGTCTTTTCCTCCGTGGCTGGGTAACAGGAATACACGAGGATGGACAGCACACACCAGATACAGCTGACAGAGGATGACACAGACTTGGAAGGACTGGAAGACAGGACGATTCGGGTGGACCAGGAAGACTAGGAGGAATACAAAGAGAACAGGTAAGTAAAGCGTTTGTTTTAGCTGAGGATGACTACGCTGAGTGGTCGCTCAGTTGTCCGCTTTCGTCGAGACGAGCCCGGACAATGAGCGACTGGAGTGCTGTGCTTTTATCTGGTGCTCGTGAATGTGATGCAGCTGTGTGCTCATTAGAAGTCAGGTGATGGTGATCTTCGTGAGTGGGGATCGTGAGAGCCTGACCAATCCGTGACAGTACCCCCCTCCCCAGGGCCCGCTCCTGAGGGCCGACACCTCCGACGCCGTGGTGGTCTCCCTCTGCCTCTAGGCGCTGGGAACTCAGGGTGGCTCTCATGAAACTCCACCATGAGACTAGGATCGAGAATATCAGCTCTGGGAACCCATGTCCTTTCTTCGGGGCCGTACCCTTCCCAGTCCACCAGGTACTCCAACTGGCCACCACGACGTCGGGAACGCAAGATCTCCTTCACTGCGTAGACGGCTCCTTCTTCTAGGAGCAGTGGAGGAGGGGGTTCCTCTTCGTGGTCAGGCTCTGTGGAGGGAAGAACAGGATCGTGATAGGGTTTCAGGAGTGATACGTGGAATGTAGGGTGAATACGGTAGTGAGAGGGTAATTGTAGTTTGTAGGTGACGGGGTTAACCTGTTCCACGATGGTGAAGGGACCAACAAATCGGGGACTTAACTTGCGAGAGGGCAGTCGCATGCGTATGTCCCGGGTGGATAGCCACACCTTTTGTCCGGGTGTGTATCTGGGTTCTTCAGACCTTCTTCTATCGGCGGTTACCTTGCTTCGACGGACTGCCCTCTGCAGATGTTGATGAGCCTCGTCCCAGACTCTCTCGCTCTCCCGGAACCAGTGATCCACTGCGGGGACATCAGATGGTTCGCCATCCCAGGGAAAGAGCGGTGGTTGGAAGCCCAGGACGCACTGGAATGGCGTGAGTCCGGTGGAGGGTTGCCGCAGTGAATTTTGGGCATATTCTGCCCAGCCCAAATACTGGCTCCAGGAGCTCTGGTGACCACTGCAGAAGGTCCTCAGGAACCGTCCCACCTCCTGAATCTTCCTCTCTGTCTGCCCGTTGGTTTGGGGATGATATCCAGAAGAGAGGCTGACGGCCACACCTAGGAGCTTGAAGAAGGCTTTCCATAGACGTGAGATGAACTGTGGACCTCTGTCCGACACAATATCTTCTGGAATACCAAATGACCTGAAGACTTGATTAAAGATATTGTCGGCTGTTTCAAAGGCTGTGGGAAGACCTTTCAGAGGGATTAGTTTGACAAACTTTGAGAATCTATCTACGATGACTAGAATACAGGTATTACCTTCTGACGAGGGGAGGTCAGTGATAAAGTCCACTCCTAGGTGTGACCAGGGACGGTTCGGAATCGGCAAGGGATGGAGCTTTCCAGCGGGTAGATGACGTGGGCTCTTGGATTGGGCACAGTCCTTACAGCCCTGAACATATTGCCTCACATCCCTTGCCAGGTTTGGCCACCAGAATCGTTGGGATACTAGCGAGAGAGTATTGTTGATCCCTGGATGTCCAGTGCCTAGCGAGGTATGTAAGGAGTGGATCAGATCTACCCGGTGTTCAGGTGGTATGAACTGCCGATGAGGAGGGCATCCCGGCGGAGCAGGGGCTTCCGGAGTGGCAACGACTGGAGGAGCGTTCCAGGTGATCGGACAAATGGAGATGTGTTCGGGAAGAATCTTCGTTGGGAGTTCTTCATGATCGTGATGCTCGTGTAAACGAGAGAGAGCGTCTGCTCTTAGATTCTTGGGTCCTGGACGATAGGAAATGGAGAAATCAAAACGTGAGAAGAAAAGTGACCATCTGGCTTGACGTGGACATAGTCTCTTGGCCTCTTTGATATATTGGAGGTTTTTGTGATCTGTGATCACCTGGAACGGATGTTTGGCTCCCTCCAACCAGTGACGCCACTCCTCCAAGGCTAGCTTGATTGCTAGAAGCTCCCTGTCTCCTATGCTGTAATTCTGCTCCGCCGGGCTCAACTTCCGAGAGAAATAGGCACAGGGATGCAGTCGGGGCGGTGTATCATGATGTTGGGATAATACTGCCCCGACGCCGGTGGTGGATGCGTCCACTTCCACCACGAAAGGAAGATTTGGGTCAGGATGAGTCAGGAGTGGGGCCCTTGTGAACTCCTTCTTAAGAAGGCGGAAGGCTGCGGCTGCTTCTTTGGTCCACTCCAGTCCTTTGGGTTTACCCTTGAGGAGATTAGTGAGAGGTGATGTAATCCTGCTGTAGTCCTTGATAAACCGTCTATAAAAGTTAGCAAACCCAAGAAACCTCTGGAGCTCCTTAATGGAAGTGGGTTCTGACCAGGATAGAACAGCCTCAATTTTCTTCCCATCCATACGTATACCGGTTTGGTCAATGATGTATCCCAAGAAATGAATCGACTTCTGGTGGAATGAGCATTTCTCCGCTTTGAGGTAGAGGTGATGTTCTCTCAATGTGTGTAGGACCTCCGCAACGTGTTGGCGATGTTCGGCCTCACTCCGGGAGTAAATGAGGATGTCATCTATGTACACTATTACAAAGTGGTGAAGAAACTCCCGGAGGACTTCATGAATGAAGTTTTGGAATACGGAGGGGGGCGTTGACCAGACCGTAAGGCATGACCTCATATTCATAGTGGCCAGTAGGGGTCACGAATGCTGTCTTCCATTGGTCCCCCTCACGTATTCTTATCAGATTATACGCGCTGCGGAGGTCCAATTTAGTGAAGACTTTAGCTTCTCGGAGCTGTTCCAAAGCGGCTGGTACCAGAGGAAGGGGATATCGGTATTTTACTGTACCGTTATTTAGGACCCTGTAGTCGATGCATGGACGCAGCCCTCCGTCCTTCTTGGCCACAAAGAAGAAGCTTGAGGCGGCTGGTGATTTTGAGTGACGTATGTACCCCTGACTCAGAGCCTCCCTTATGTAATCTTCCATTGCCTGATTCTCTGGAAGCGAGAGCGGGTAGATCCTACCTCTTGGCAACTGGGCATCTGGAACTAGGTCGATCGCGCAGTCCCATGGCCGATGCGGCGGTAGCTGGGAAGCTCTCTTGGGGCAGAAGACATCATGAAAGGAGCTGTACTCCTTAGGAATGTGGATAGACTGCTTCTCAGGAGGACTCTCGACCGATGTTGTAAACAAAGAAATGGGGTTCCGACCTTGAAGAGGGAGATTTGGAAAACAGGTAGGTGTACATCCAGATCCCCATTTCTTTATCTCTCCTGTGCCCCAAGAGATGATGGGATCGTGCTTCACCAGCCACGGGCGCCCTAGAATGATGTCCATATTTGCACCCTCCAGAACCAGAAATTGAATCCTCTCTTGATGTAACAACCCCACTTGAAGAAGGATGTCTTCGCATTGTCGATGGATACGGGTCGAAGATCGAGTGCACTGGGTTATCGGTTGTATCTGGTATATATGCGAGGACGCCTCAGTACGTAGGTGGAGTTGACGACAGAGGGATTGGGAGATGAAGTTCCCTGCTGACCCGGAGTCGATGAGGGCTGTGACAAGGAGAGAAATAGAGGCAGTAGTTATTTGTACGGTGGTAGTAAGTGGTTTACATTGTTCAATATTCGTACTGAATACACTCACTGAAGTCCGAATGGGACGAAGGGGACACTCCATACGGGTGTGTCCACTGACACCGCAGTATAGACACAGACCCCGGGTCAGCCTCCTCTGTCGTTCCGCTGATGTCAGTCTTCCAGACTCTATTATCATGGGTTCTGGTTCTGGAGAGGCTGTTGACTCAGGCGATTGGAGGAGTGCAGACGAGGGGGTGATGGTGTCCTGTTGATAGGAACGGAGACGATCGGAACATCGGAGAGAATGTTGGATGAATCTCTCCAGACCCATAGTATCATCTAATGTGGCCAGCTGGATTCGGAGAGTGGGTTCCAAGCCGAGCCGGTACGTGGTCAACAACGATCTCTCATTCCATCCACTTGCAGCTGCTAGAGTGCGAAACCGGAGAGCATATTCCTGTGTAGATAGAGTACCTTGCTTTAGATGATACAGCTGCTCTCCAGCGGCTACTTCCCCATCAGAACGTCCAAACACCTCTTTGAAATACTCCGTGAAGGTAGTGATGGAATTCATGACCGGCCCGGCTTGGTTCCAGATCGTCTCAGCCCATTTAAGTGCAGGCCCAGAGAGTAGTGATACGATGTAGGCGATCTTTGACTTATCTGTGGGATATAGAGAAGGTTGCATTTCGAATATGAGGGAACATTGTAACAGAAAACCATTGCACTCCCCCGCTCCGCCTGAGTAGGGCGCTGGTCGGGCCATGGGACTGGAAGGAAGGGCCGAAGAAGAAACTGTGGAGGCGGAAGTGCTCGGTGCTGGTGGTGCGTTGGAAAGTGGAGCTGGTGGCTGTAGAATCCGCTTCAACTGGTCCACCAGCTCTTGAAAGTGATCGGGGGTGCTCATGTTGTCGTCGTTATGGGTCCGGGCTTCTGTTATGAAGCGGACAGGAGACAGAGGTAAGGAAACGTTAGGGTGTTTATTAAATGACAACAAGGAGCACATGAAGGATAGCCAGGAGGATCAGGAATGATGTTGGGGTCTTTTCCTCCGTGGCTGGGTAACAGGAATACACGAGGATGGACAGCACACACCAGATACAGCTGACAGAGGATGACACAGACTTGGAAGGACTGGAAGACAGGACGATTCGGGTGGACCAGGAAGACTAGGAGGAATACAAAGAGAACAGGTAAGTAAAGCGTTTGTTTTAGCTGAGGATGACTACGCTGAGTGGTCGCTCAGTTGTCCGCTTTCGTCGAGACGAGCCCGGACAATGAGCGACTGGAGTGCTGTGCTTTTATCTGGTGCTCGTGAATGTGATGCAGCTGTGTGCTCATTAGAAGTCAGGTGATGGTGATCTTCGTGAGTGGGGATCGTGAGAGCCTGACCAATCCGTGACAGGTACATTGAAAAGAGAAATTATTTATTACCAAAAAGTAACAATAACAAAAGTAATTAAAGTAAACAAAGTCAGTATAAATGTAAGTCAGTAGTGAAAAGCATGTGTATGGTAGTAAACTGAGCTCATGATCCAAAACAAACTAAAATAAATCAAAAACGCCCGACAGGGAGGTCCGGCTAATCGAGCTCTCCTTCAGAAAAGAATGTGGGATTCTTTATAGGCACCACATAATGGGTCTCAGGTGAGATGAGCCACCCACCAATCTGCAATCATGCAGGCTCTGCTAATCACAGAACACAAGAAACAAACAGGTCCCACATGGAACCTAACATTATCAATCTGGTTTTAGATCTAATCACTCCACAACTACTACATTACTTAACTCTACTAATGATTTGTTTGCTGCGGCTGATGAGGGTAAACTTACGGTGCTATTTTTCTTGATTTGTCCAAAGCTTTTGATTTAGTTGATCGATATTTACTTTCAGATAAGCTTCGTGCTGTTGGTCTGTCTGAAAATGCAATTATGTGGTTTAACGCATATTTGCATAACAGAAAATGTGTAGTTTTAAATGGTTTTAAAAAGAGGTGTTCCTCAGGGTTCAATACTAGGACCACTTCTCTTCTCTGTTTATGTTAATAATTTACCGTTGATTCTCAATAAGTGTAGTGTTCAACTTTATGCTGATGATACAGTCATATATGTGTCATATTCTGATATCTCACTAATTCAGTTGTCCCTTCAGTATGATTTTAATCTCTTACAAAATTGGCTTTTGGATAATAAATTAGTGCTTAAGTCCTACATTAGGGTTTTTGGTTCCAGACGAAAACTTAAATCAAAATGTTACTCTTCTTCTATATCATGTAATGACGCTACTTCTTTGAATGAAGTTGATACGATTAAATAAATTGGAGAGTGGCTTGATTCTGAACTTTCCTTTAAATCACATATTAATCACATTGTAAGTAAAGTCAACTTTGGAATTAGGACCTTACATCGCTCTAGGCATTGTTTTTCATTTAGTGTTCGCAAGAAACTTGCTCTTCAACTTTTTGATTATTGCGATATTGTTTATCAGAGACATAAGCAGTTGGCTCATAATCAAATATCCCCCAAACTAACCCACATTTCCTACTAACTAAACTTACCTAACTCTTCTGTGTTTTCCCAAGACTCAAGCCTCTTTAAGCAGCTGATACCGCTGGTGCACAGCTGAACTGTCGGTCCAGAAATGCAACCACGGCCGTGCACTCAACCCAGGAAAACACCCAGTACATAGTTTCCTGCGTCAAAATTAGATCTTGCTCCTCTTAATACGGCATATAATAGACTTTGCAGATTTGTTTTGAGTTGTTCTTTTTACACACATCATTGTTTAATGTATGATCTGATCATCTTTGCACACAAGACAACATATTCACTGGCGTCACTTTATATTTAAATGCATTCCTTGAGTATCCTTATTATTTACAACAATATTTTGTATTTTTTTCCTTAAATCATCAAGTTAGACTTATTTTTTGTTCCTCGTTGTAAAAAATCTATGGGTAAAAGAGCTTTTATGTTTAAGGGTCCAACAGATTGGAATAATTCACCTGCTAACATTCGATCCATTACATCATTTGAGGTCTTTAAGCAAACCTTGTCATCTTAATTTACTTTGGATTGTACTTGTTTTTCCTGAGGATGTTATTATTTATTTGATGATTGGACTCACTGATCTGTATATGGTGTTTGTACTACGTATATATACTACTCCCCCTCCCCCCTCCCGTTTTCTTTCTTTTTTTTAATGTTATGTAATGTTTTTTGGATGTTGTGAAAGTTATGTCTTGTCTTTTAGTGTCTTTATTATGTGATTGTGATTAATTGTGGGACCCCCTTGAAAATGAGATGGTACATCTTAAGGGGTTTATCCCAATGATTAAAAAAAATCCTTATTAGACAACACCAAAAACTAAAATAACAGACGAAGCTATACTTTATATTTTAAACCATAACGAATGACATCAGCTTCACTTCAGCGGTGACCCACACCTTAAATCTCACACACAAGGACAAAATAAGCTTTTAAACTGTCGTGTAGAACAGGTGATAAAGCATGTTAACGAGAGAGAGAGAGTGCAACATCTTGCCACGTAAACAGTATAAACTAAAACTTGCATATATCACATGCATAAATCATGCCATAGACATGACATTTAAGATGCCTACTGGTTTAAAATAAGCCTAGATAAAAAAAAGATGGCTAAATGTTTCTGAACTTGTCAAAAAAAGAAACCCTGCGAGCACGTTAAATACATAAACGGAGAAAAGAGCGCTCGTTTATTATTAGCTTTCAGTCAGCGCCCGCTCTTTTTTTTCCTAGTCATTGCGTCTGCTGTGTGCAGTGTAAATGCAGACAATCGAATACGAGTCACTTTTAAAAGATGATGTAAGCAGGTCGTCTAGAAAATCAGATATAGTCAGAAAATCGCATTTGAACATCAAGGTCTGCAGTGTAAATGCAGCCTTAGACAGAAAAGGAAACCAACAGTGCGACAACTGAGGGGTCATTCACAAGGAATGCATATTTGTGTCTAAAAACGTGATCTGAGATCTTCTGATTGGTCAACTGCTGTGGAACTGACAGTAATGAACGCAGCTGTGCGTAAAAGTTTAAACTGTTTTAGCTAAACATGGCATCTAAAACTGAATTTATGCACAATTACTGTCTTTCTGTTGTTAGGGTTGAGCTCAATACACCTAATTATCTTCTAATATAATTATAAAGTTTTTTATATTATTTTATTTATGATGTACTTTTACATCAGAAGAAGCTCTTCGGTGCTGTAGCTGAATTTGACAAAACCCTTCTACCGGTTCCAAATATACAGAAAAAAGCAAGCACTGGGGATTAGTTATTATTACTGTTGTATCGAACTGTGACTTCTGTGTACCATTATAACCCATATAGGCGACGCAGTGGCGCAGTAGGTAGTGCTGTTCGAGCCTCGGCTGGGTCAGTTGGCGTTTCTGTGTGGAATTTGCATGTTCTCCCTGTGTTCGTGTGGGTTTCCTCTGGGTACTCCTGTTTCCCCCACAGCGAATGAGTGTGTATGGGTGTTTCCCAAAGATGGGTTGCAGCTGGAAGGGCATTTGCTGTGTAAAACATGTGCTGGATAAGTTGGTGGTTCATTCTGCTGTGGTGACCCTGGATTATTAAAGGGACTAAGCCAAAAAGAAAATGAATGAATATATATATATATATATATATATATATATATATATATATATATATATATATATATATATATATATATATATATATTTATTTTAAGTACATAAAAGTTACATGTTTTGATCAGCCTGATCTCACGAGAAAACGTAAGTATTTTACGTTTTGTCAGTTCAGTGGCTAATTCGTACGAATTCGTACGAGTTCAGTCATACGAATTGTACGATTTTAAAAAGGAGGCGTGGCACCTAACCCCACCCCTAAACCCAACCGTCATTGGGGGACGAGCAAATCGTACGAAAATGTACAAATTAGATCGTACGAATTGATACGAATTAGCCACTAAATCAAAAAGTTACGAATTACCGTGAGATTAAGTTGGTTTTGATACATCCATTTCCCCTTTTCCTGACACCTTGGCCAGGGTTTTTGCTGATAACGTGTACTGACCCAATACCTGGCCATGTGTCTGTATATACAGCTGTTTATATCTTTACAATGGTGTGCTTCAGGCTCATTTCTTACAAAAAATACAAATGCAGTCACAAATCTAACACTGTGAATCTAAAGGTATTTTAGTTTTACACTATAGTTGTATTTTTAAAAAACAGTACCCCAAATGGATCTAGGGATAAGAAGTTAAATGGCAATGATAAAAAAAGTCTTTAAAACTTAAAGGTGCCATAGAGTGCATGATTTATTAACCTTTAAATATACATACAATGGTTCTATGATATCTACACAGTAGAAATGTTGATTTGCTAAGTACAAAACATCTCCAGGAACGGTTTAACAAGCACATTTAGAAAGCAAACTATTGGCCGTAGGAACGGAAAAGGTCAGATTTGACCATATTTGGAAGGCTCATGCATATTAATGAGCTGATCCTCATACAGCGTGATGCACTGTGAAATACACATGCAATGACAATCGTTTCAACTCAAGAGTTGCAAGAAACTTTAATAATAATCCTGAGATATTAAAGATATGATAATGCACATAATACTTAAAACAATAACATGTTTGTATTATTCCTCGAATACAACTATTGAACGTTCATTGGCTTGCGCTATTGTTTACAATTTTTATTTCATCACACAAAGGCGATATTATGGCCTTTCATAAAGCTGCTGTTGTAGGTGGTAGACATGAGCAAGTAATTGATGCGTGCAAATGAAGTCTGCGCACAAGATGTTAATATTAACAGTGTCTTTTATTGTGTTAATAAACAGTCCTTGCCATTCAATTGCTGTATAGATCTCCTTCTTTTGGTCATAACATGAATTTAAGTTCACTTTCACAAGGTGTTTAAACAGTTGTGTGTCAGCAGTGTGTGAATATAGCCAGCTTCTAATGGTAAACGTTAATTAATTGTATTTGTTATAATCAGACTTGATAGAAATACTTTGATTAACATTCTTCCTTTGTATCTGTCATCAGAGGGGGAAAGCCCGCCCACTAGTGACATCATCTCTCCCTCATTAGCATAAACAGCCCTGAGTGAGAAGCAGCCGTCTGTCCATTAGCTAGTGTTTGAGCTGCTGAAGATTTGAGCTGCCGGAGTCTCCATAGACTGACATTCTCACACACTGACATGCACATTTGACACATTTGTAGCTCCGCCCTCTTTTGAAAAGAGCACAATCTCATTTGCATTTAAAGTGACAGTCACCAAAGCTCCACAATTAGGATCAAAGCCTAAAAGGGTCAGTTTCAGAGAGTTATACAACATTATTAGTGTGGTATTTTTAAGCTGAAATGTCATATACAAACTTTAGGGACATCAGAGACTTATTTTAGATCTGGTAAAAAGGGGCACAATAGGTCCCCTTTAACACAATGCAAACGGTTAAAACACAGATTAGGTCAAAAACCGTAGGCTTTCACCACCAGCACACGCTCTCGAATCTCATAGGTGCTCTTAATACACGTGTTGTAAGTCTGCCCCCTTGTGGACAAAACAAGAGTTGCTTTAAATGGCTCCTACAGGCAGCATGATTTAACATAGCTTCAATTCAGAAGATTAAACAATGTGCCGAAGCCTGCATCACAGCAGCACATATAATACAAAGATACAGTTTTGCAATTCAGTCATTTAGCAGATACTTTTACGGAAAACAGGAAGGAAAATAAAAGCACTTTAGGCAGGCCTGGCGCCAGGAGGTCATAACTGATGGGGCATTTTAACCCATAGGGGGCACTAGACCTGGTGACTGATTGTACCTGGATCCCTGTTGTTCCTTTTATTTAGGCTATTCATTCACATATTTATTATTACGTTGCATTACTGCTTAAGTTACTGACTTAAAGCAGTGATATACTTTTTATAGGAATAATATTAAGCACAGTTTCGCTATTGCTGATTTTATCAATGGAAGTTACGCAATGATGCCGTTTACATAAACGCAGACGGATGATGGTTTCAGCAACAAACGAGTGGTTAAAATTATATTTGATTCTCCTTATTTTTTTCCATTTTATTTTAAATAAAATAAATGTTTAAAGTTTTAGGTAAAGATGTCAAACTATGCCCACACATGCAAACCTACGGAGACCCGGAAGGGACGTGGTGGTGGGGAAAAAAATTAGTGGAAGAAAAAAAAAAACTGAGTGACAGGAAAACGTATTTTTAAGGTTTTTGTGTTCCCTTGCAAAGATTTTGCGTTCCCTCGCAAAGATGTTTCTCCACAAACACTTCCTGTTCGCTTCATTCTTGTAAACTCTCCCGTTTTTGCCGAAATGGTATTTTACCATTCTATCCCACTTTCTTTACATTAAAGCTGTGCGCCGATCGTCACCTTTCATCTGCAATCTCTGAACCAGTGAACGCATGTATAAGCGCTGACTGACAGACACGCTCCGTACAATAAGCTGATCCCAGATCAGCTTCAGTACACACCATTTAAAGTGACACTGTTATCAAACAAGTGAGCAGCAAATGAATCTCTCATTTTGTTTAGTTTGATAACAGAGGCTGATCTGAGATCAGTTTATTGTACGGAGCGTATCTGTCAGTCAGCGCTTATACATGCATTCACTGGTTCAGAGATTGCATATGAAAGGCGATGAATCAGCATATGTCTTATATATACTGATTGTTATATGCTAAAAGAGAATAACTGTATAGTATATTTGATAAGAATTCACGTTCCAAGTAATTCCTAGGCGTTTGCTAGGGTGTTCTCGTTTGTTGATTAGTAGACGGAGCGGGCTTCACACTGTGTGTCTACTTCAGTCTCAGTGATTGACTGTACTCCGCCAGCTCATCATCAGCAACATTCAGTGCTGATTTTTCTGGGATGCTAATTCTGACTTCAACCGTAGCACTACGTGATTCTCCTCTTCCGTCTTCTCCTGTCCACGTCACACGCCTGATCTCATCTCTGTGTATCTGAACAGCCCACATACAGAAGCTCAGGCCTGAGATATTCTCAAGATCCTTCACTGACGTCTTGTACCTCCTCAGAAAGTCATGCATGGGTACATTAGTCTCCTTCCTCGACCTAATGTCATCTATTATTTTAGATTTGTCATTGGAAATCACATAGCAGATCGGCTCTGACACTGTGCCGTCATGATTTTCCTCAATAATCACCTTATAGAAGTAATCCGGCACTACTTTAGTCGACACTTTGCTTCTTTGGGTTGCAGATTTCGAGTCTAGTATTGGTCCAGTGTACACGTGGACGTTACGGATCTTGATTTCATTTATTTTATCACGACACGTATACTCTAATGCTTTCCACAGGCCTCTGTTTAACTTAGAGTCCTGTGGTGACATGTTAGCGCGATAAAAAGTGTCATTATAGGCTTCCTGACACCACCTGTGATTGGCCGCCGCGGCAAGATGACCGCGATCGTAGCCTTGGATATTTAGGGATTTGGCAAAATGACAACATGCTACATAATTTTTAACTAGAGTCTCGTGGTTTAATACCTCATAAACCCATTCAGCATTCTTAGTGCTTTTGTCGTATGACATGACGTATGCTTTTTTGTTCCTTATTTCTTTTCCTGAAGGGCATTCATCAATTAATTTATAGTCAGATGTGACTGTTCCAGTTTGTTCAGAGGTGGCTTCCCTACCAAACTTCTCTGAGAGTGGGATTTTTACGCCGATGACTGAAGAACTAACAAACCCACCGTCCAGAGCTTTTGTACTTTCAGATAAATCTGCTGCTTGTTTGCGTTTAACGGCATGAAAACCAAACTCCTGCTCATCTTTCTCATCACTTCTCGACTGAATCATTGGTTTTGCATGGCTTTTAGTTGATCTATCTGCTGGGCTATCAGATGGGTCTCCTGCCTCTTCATCAAAACTAAACCTTTCCATCATCTCAAACGTTATCACACAGGCCCACTGCTGTCTGGTGGGATCTTCTTTTGATGACGCAATTTCCCAAGCTTGACCAATCTCATCAACTGACCATAGATGCTCTGTTTTAATGCCGCAAGTCTTTTCAATCTCACTTTTAACTTCAAACCACTGAAACCGGTTAAAAAACAAGAGCAAACCCTCGGCCATATCGTCTAAATAGTCATCAGGAGGACCCTCCCCCTTTGAGGGAGTTGACTGGGACCCCCTTGAGACTGACAGCATCTTGATGAAATCTGGACACAAAGTTCAGCAACAGAGAGAGCTCTTGTGTGATTTAGCTTCACTTCTTCAAGGAGCTTCTCTTCTGACCAGACTACAACAATGTGCAGACAGATGGGAAAAACAACTTGGTGTCAAATTTCCACTTCATTCAGGATGGTAACTGATTGAAAAGAGAGTTAAAGATTGACTCACATGATCAGACTGAAGGTCAGATGAACACACACGTCCACTGTGCTGATTTTACACCAGATTTTGCTCTCCTACACACACAAAAACACAAGTTTTATGTGTTGTTACTATTCAATGAAGCAAAGCACTTTCAGGGCAAGTCATCGCCGGTACGGAGAAAAACACTTTACAAAAGACTGCATCGTAAACTGATCTGTCAGAAATTAAAACAAAAGTATTAAACAAAAGTCATTGGCAGCACAGAGAACAATAACAGAACTTTACAAAAGACTACAATGTAACTACGATATAAAATAAATGCACACGTTACAGCCATGTCCCATGAGCTAGTTTACACTAAAACTAGTCCTGCCCTAAACACATATTATTCCCAAGCTAAAATAAACAACCTGTGATTTATTTTAAGCGCATTCTGTAAAAGAGAACTCACCACAGGCGCTTGAGAAGCTATACTTCCTGCGTGAGAGGAAGCCAGTTCTCTGTTATGTTCACTTGGCCGTCTCCAACAGCACAAACAATAGACACTGCAGTACAGTGAGTCTAGTAAAGCTGTGTGCATGGGCGTAGTTTGCGGCACATAATCGCGAAACCGAAAGTGAAACCATTCAAAATGGTTATAAATGGTCACGTTTACCGTGTAGATTAATGACAGAGGCTTTCAGTTTAGAATTGCATGTTGTCCAACATTGCTGTAAACATTGCAGTTCTAGCTGAATGTGTCCGCCATTAAGCTTGACCAAACGGAACCCTTTTATATAGTTTCACTTTCGATTTCGCGATTAGTTTTACCGCAGTGAAACGTGACATCTATTATTATGCTGCTGCTGTTGTTTGCACGTACAAATAATCCAAATTTAAAGATAATGATGGGTAAACAAACGTTTTGTTTATTTAAGAAAGTTAACAGAGACTATCTCTGAGCTGTTTTCTTCATATTATAGTCTATTTTGTTATAATATTTTGTTCATATTTGGCTGTTTTGCTGTTTATTTATTGTTTTCATTTCCACACTTCGATAAAAATATCAAACATTAATCCTCTTTGTGTGTTTGTGAACGGGAAAACTGACGCAGCTTTGATCACCTGTTTTCTTCAGATAAAATAAGCCCAAATTAATCTATTTTCGCCCTTAAAGGTGGTAATTAATAATGAAAATGTGAATGAAAACGAAGCTAGAACCTCCATTTTAAGCTTCTACACACAAAAGTAGAAACTTAAGGTGTGGCCTGAAGTAAACATGAAACACAAATAATAAAAATAATATTTAAAAACCCTTATGCGGTACATTTTACGCTTTATTTACTTTCATTTATTATTATTTAACAATTAAATTAGTTTAGCATATGTAATATCACAATAGCTTACACCAGTAAATTATTTACGTTGTAAATAATTATCATTTTACATATTTATTAGTAAGGAACAATGTTAGCTCACAACAAACCACTCATAGTCATTTAATTGAGTTTATTTATAACCAATTACTCCATTATTTCTGAATGTAGGCATATTTAAATAATCTGAAACAAGTAAGGAAAGATTCAGAACTCACTTTTCTCAAATGGACGCTCACAGCTCTTGATAATCAGCATCAGCTCTGCGTCGCGACTTCAGGATCGGCTTTATGAAGCGCAGCTGTTTCTGTCATGCGCAGTTCACCTCTGCGCAATCCCGTCTCCGATTTCACAAGAAAATACTCCTGTGCATTATGTTATTCTTTTACTGGAACAATATATTTAATAATGTAAGACGGACTCAATGCTCATATTTTCCCTTACAAACAAGGCTAAGGAAATATCACTTTATTAAGTTCATATTGTTTACCCTACAACATTTTTCTATACAAAAATTGATATCGAGTTAAATGCTGTTGTTGTGATGCTTTAATGAAACTATTTCACATTTATTTAGGTCTTGCTGATATACTCAACACTTTTTGGATTAACGTTGAAGCTTTCATTGCTCATAATAATACTTTAAAAACATTTTCCTTATCTTATAAACGTGTGATTATGGATTGTTATGAATGTTAATGTCTTTATTATAAGCTTTATTGTGTTACTATGTAAATTTCACATTCACAAATGCAAGTTTTCAAAAAGTAAACCTCTCCTCGTGGTGCTAGAAAAAGAGGTTGACATGTATATGAATGAGATATCTAAATCTAATAATAGAAAAGCAATTAAAACCGTTTGTATATGCTCATTTTTGCGTAAAGTGTGTGTTTATGTAAAACTTTTGGTAACAACAAAATTTGAAAATCAACATATGTTGTTTCTGTACATTTGTGCAAACTTGAAATGTAATTCACTTCAAATTCTGCTTTTAAATGCTCTTATTTAGTTATTTTTGATAAAGAAAAAATATCAGGTCTACGTGTCACAAACAAAATAAGCCCTGATATTCGCAAATCAATGCCTATCATGCAAAACACCAATTATTCATGGTAAGCTAACTGCATTTGATGCATTACACTTTAAATAAAACGTTTGACTGAGGTGCTTTGGTGTGTGTCCGACACTGTTAAAAACATGATTCTGTGGTGTCTTCTGTGATTCTGTAACCTGATGGGGAGGGGAACTATTGGAGAAGGAGAAAAACTAATTAAATAAGCTTGTGAAAAGGGCAGGTTCTGTTGTGGGGTGTGTACTACCTACCAAAGAAGAGATTGCAGATGATCGAATGCTGGACAAGTTTGTCAGTATAATGAACCATGATAGTCATCCCCTTTTTGATACAGTCCAAGCGTGTGCAAGCTCTTTTAGTACAAGATTAATTCAACCCCGGTGTTACAGAGAAAGCTACAGGAAGTCTTTTTTACCAACAGTGATCAGATTGTATAACCAAAGTCATACCAGATGAACTGTGCTGAAGTGAATTAGATATTAGATATGGACAAGTGTTTACTCGTTGTTTTTTTAACTAAGGTGTGCAGTATGAATTTCATTATTGTTTTTATATATATGTAACTTATCTATTTTTAGTCTGGAGAGCTCTGCTGTGACATGTGGATTTCCCTTTGGGGATTAATAAAGTCAAACAGTAATAGTAATGTGTGTAAGGGCTATTTTTAATACGGGTTTAGCCGGAGTTTTGTTGCACTTAAACAATTTTGACCAGCAGGTGGAGCTACAGCATGGGGCGATTCAAACACTTCCATACGGTGAATCATTTTACACAGCAAATGATACAATTGAATCGAAGCTTTGAAGCTTCTTCCATCACTAGCCGTGTTGGTTGTAGAAACTAAGTATCTAATTACTGTAATTATCTGCTAAAAAGTAAAGTAAGGGATTATTTTCTTTATTTTTAGGTAATTTAATTACAGTTACTTATAATATACTTGCCTTAAAATACACAGGAATCAAACAGTTCTGTTTAGATCAATTCAGAGATGCAGAAGAATGGTATTTGTTCATTCATTCATTTTTCATTTCGGTTTAGTCCCTTTATTAATCAGGGTTTGCCACCGCAGAAAGAACTGTCAACTTATCCAGCATATTTACGCAGCATATGCAACCCAACACTGGGAAAAACCCATACACTCTTGCGTTCAGACTCATACACTACGGCCTATTTAGTTCATCAATCCCCTATAGCACATGTGTGTGGACTGTGGGGGAAACCGAAGCACCCAGAGGAAACCCACGCCAACACGGGGAGAACATGCAAACTCCACACAGAAATGCCAACTGGCCCTGCTTAGGCTCGAACCAGCGACCTTCTTGCTGTGAGGCGATTGTGCTACCCACTGTGCCACTGTGATGCCCATTTGTATTTGTTTGTAATGCAAAAATATTTTGCTGGATAATAATTTTTATTGTTATTCAGATATGTTGTATAATGACCAGATTTTTTAATTAAATAATGTTTAATTTGAGATGACCCAGTGAAAGATTTGTTGACCCAAAAAAACTTTTGTTGTATTTGTAAGTATCCACAAATAAAAATAACACTTGCTGTTCAGAACAATGTCTTTCGCTTATATTTATGACCAAAATGACAAAACTTCTGAAGGGATTCATCACACGTTTAGCCAAAGGTCTAAGAGTCGTGCTTGGCGTTATGTCTGAAGGTGAAACTCACTTGGGAATTAAACTCTTTAGTTAATATATAAACAAATCCATAAACCTTGTGCCAACATAAACCAGACGAGACTCCGTACATTTGAATGATCATTAATCACAGGATCTCTAATGAAAAGCCGTCTCTCAGAAAACACAGAAATACAGAGTTTATTCAGTCAAGTCCCCTTTATTTCTGTAGCACTTCATACAAGACTGACACAAGCTAATTTACATGAATGGACAGGAATAATAAGTCAGATAACAACATTTCTGTCTAACATTTATATTCTGTCACTCAAAACTGAGTTACTGACATATTCTCATTAAATGACAACGTATTTACATTATGGGATGCTTTTTTTTATAAAGTTGTTTACATTTTAAGACTTTTTAATTAAAAAACTAATGTTGCACACATACTGTTTACTATATGGACTGCAAAAACTTTGAAGCTCAATATCTCAGAATCATTCAGAACGCAGACAGAACCTTATAATTCCAAGGTGACGATTTGTCTGACAACATTTTCAATATATACAGTAATACACACATTTCATCATTTCATTATCACTATTCTCTAAATGTTCTTTCCTTTGTTACAGAGAAATAATAATTCATATGTATTGATTATGATCATGAGGTTATACAAATGTTGGATATTCCTGCTTATTTTATTTCACTCTACATCTATGTTGGTTCTTTGTCCTTTTGTAGGCTATAAAATATTAAACAATGTTAAAGTGAGACTCGCCATAAATGTAAAATGAATAAATGTAGACTAAAGGAATAAACATAAATCAAAAAATGTAAATGTAAATAAACAAACGAGTAAATGTAGAATTAATACATGACTAAATTAATAAATGTAAATAAAGGAAAATTCATAATCTTAAGTGAATAAAATAATAAGTGTAATTGAATAAATGTAGACGTCAGTCTAAACTTTTGTACTTCTTACTAACACACACAGACACACGCATTAAATTCTTTTCCACAAAATATTACCATTAAAGCTGTACAAAACCCAGCAGGCACAGGATATCCAGCACAATCTCACGGCAATTCGTAACTTTTTGACTTAGTGGCTAATTCGTATGTTTTCTTACGATCTAATTCGTACAATTTAGTACGATTTGCTCCACCCCTAATGACGGTTGGGTTTAGGGGTGGGGTTAGGTGCCACGCCTCCTTTTTTAAATCGTACAATTTCGTACGACTGAACTCTGCTTTTTTATTTTATTTTATGTTTTTTCTCTTTTTGTAAAAAATAAATAAAGTTAAACTAAACCAGAGCTCCTCTTATCCTCAGTCTCTTTGGATGAAAGACGAGGGAACATGAATGAATAATTGTGTGGTAAAATGTAAGTGGTGAACAAATATCAATTAATAAACGCAGATGAATAAGTGAAGTTTAATTTTAAACTAATTTCTAATAGCTAATCATGATCCTCCAATCAAAGGATCCCAAGTCTCTATATATATCCTCATTTCCTTTCTACAACTATCTTCCTCTGGAAGAAACCCCCCTCCTCCCCTTCCCCTTCTTCCACCTTTATCCAGAATGGGCGGCACGGTGGTCCACTGACTAGCACTGTTGCCTCACAGCAAGAATACCAATGGCGTCGGGTTCTCGATGGGCCATCTGGTATTTCTGTGCGGAGTCTGCATGTTCTCCCTGTGTCCGCGTGGTTTTCCCCCGGCTTCCCCGGTTTTCTCCCACCATCCAAATATGCTCTATATTATAGATAAAATAAGCCTAATTTTTTTTTCAATGTCTTACTCTTGGGAAGTTCACCTTGGCCTCAGTAGCAAGGGAGTTTGAGATCAACCTGAGCTCAATTTCTTCTCGCCCTACGAAAGGGGGGAGCCCTGGGCCCGAGGATCCAGCCTGATCTTCAGTCGTACGAAATGGTACGATTTTAAAAGGAGGCGTGGCACCTAACCCCACCCCTAAACCCAACCGTCATTGGAGGATGAGCAAATCGTACTAAATTGTACGAATTAGATCGTACGAATTCGTACGACTTAGCCACTAAAAAAAAAGTTACGAATTGCCGCGAGATTGTGTTGGAGGATCCCTTGAGCTCAGGGCTCTCTCCCGGGACAGCATGCCAAACAAGCTATGTATAAATCGTGAGCTAAGTGTGAACTCTTGAAATGCAAATATAAACAACTGTCTGGACTTTATTTCCCTTATTATAACACACACAGTGGTGTAGTCCTTGCTATACGCACGTATACTCAGTATGCCGACTTTTTTCCACGAGCTGTTTGGGTATTACCACTTCTGAGGATCATACTCTCGGTATACTCACTTGTTTTGGTCATTAGACTTCCCTAATTTTTGTACATTATTTGAGTTTTTCGAAGATCACAACAAATCAGCTGAATGAAGTCACGCTGAAACGTTCAAGTAAAATTGTAAAACAGCATGGGCGTCGCTTTAGCCCTCCTATATTTCCATTCAGCCCCAATAACACTTTTGCAATTACCTGTACACTACTAAATGACCACCTCAATCCCCTTTAAATTTGATATCAAAACGGCGGCAGTGTGTGTGTGTGTGTATTTTCGTCGTTTCTTTGCCTACTTTTAAAATTTGGATTGGGGGGATAATAGTACACCACCTATTTTTTTTAGGATTACACCACTGAACACACACACACACACACACACACACACACACACACACACACACACACACACACACACACACACACACACACACACACACACACACACACTGACCTTAGCATTTATGTGAGGAACATCCTGTCCCCAAAATCTAACTGTGTTAATATTGATAAACATGTTTTCTATGAGTAAATAATGGAAGGACAAGAAAAAAGGTTTATGCCAGGCATGGGCAAACTCTATCCTCGAGGGCCGGTGTCCCTGCAGAGTTTTGCTCCAACACTAATCAAACACACCTGAACACCCTAATTAGTGTCTTCAAGATCACTAGAAAGCTACAAGCAGGTGTGTTTGATTAGGGTTGGTGCAAAACTATGCAGCGACACCGGCCCTCGAGGATCGAGTTTGCCCATGCCTGGTTTATGCAAATGCACTCCGGAGAGAAGATCAAACCAAAAACTCTTCTTCAGAGTCTTCATTTGGTCATAATACTATTATTATTATTCAGTGCTGATTATTCTGGGATGTTAATTCTGACTTTTATTTTAGCACTACATATTTCCCCTCCTCCATCTTCTCCTGTCCACGTCACACTCCTGATCTCCTCTCTGTATTTCTTATCATCCTTTATATGAAATGTCAGCTTAGTGATTTCCTCAATGTTCTCGATGAAGGTCCGGTAGCTCTTCAGACTTTCTAAGTTTTTTGCATGTGCATCCTTTTGAACCTCTTTATCCTGCTTTAATTCAGCTTTTTTATTGGTAATCATGTAGCATTCAGGCTCCATTACCTCTCCATCTTCCATCTCCACAATAATTACTTTAAAAAAGGAATCTGGCACTGCTTTCCCTGAGGCATCTCTTTCTTGTGTTTTGGGATTTGTTTCTTGGTTCACAGAGTCAGAGTCTGACTCTGAGTCTTTAAATATTGGCCCAGTGTACACATGGACGTTACGGATACTGCTGTCTTTTAATTTATCGCGACACATTTTCTCCAAAGATTTCCACAGGCCATTATTCAATATGCTCAGCTGTGGAGAAATGTTGCTGAAAAAGAAGGTGTCATTATAGGCTTCCTGACACCAACTGTGATTGGCCGCCGCTGCAAGATGACCTCGATCATAACCTTTGAGATTCAGTGATTTGGAAAAACTAAGACTTAGTATCTTGATATCATCATTTAATGTATCTTTGACAGTCTGGTTGTTCAGTATCTCATACACCCATTCAGCGTTTTTGGTGTCTCTGTTGTATGACATAACGTACGTTTTTTTTGTTCTTATTACTCGTGTTGAAGGACATCCATCAATTAACTTATTGACGCATTGAACTGCACGACTTTGTTCTGGGCTGACTTTCCCAGATTCCCCAAACAATTCTGAGACAGGGATCTTAATGTAGATTGAAGATTGTGCTCTTCCACTCTTTTCTTCAATCGTCTTTTTAGCTTTTGGCAATCTCTTATTCATGTTCTCAAACAACTCACTTAAGTCATCTGGACAGTCACAGTCAGTTCTCTTATTGCCGGCCATCTTGCTGCTTCTCGGACACAAAGTTGAGGAACAGAAAGAGCTCTTGTGTGATTTAGTTTCACTTCTCAGAGGTCTTCAAAGATCTTCTCCTCTGACCAGACTGACAAGGACAGAAAAAACAACATTGTGTCAAATGTCTCCTCCATTCAGGATGGTAACTGCACTCTCAGAAATAAAGGTACACGAGCTGTCACTGGGGTGGTACTTTTTCAAAAGGTACACATTTGTACTTGAAGAGTCCATATTGGTGTCTCAAAAGTACATATTAGTACCTACAAATTTTAAGAGGTACTTTTTAGGTACTAATATGTACCCCTGAGGTATTAATACGGACGTTTTAGGTACAAATTTGTATCTTTTGAAAAGGTACCACCCCAGTGACAGCTCACGTACCTTTATTTTTGAGAGTGTGATAGAGAAGTGAATTAAAGATTAACTCACATGATCAGACTGAAGGTCAGATGAACACACACGTCTGCTGTGCTGATTTTACACCAGCTTTTGCTCTCCTACAAACACAAACACACAAGTTTAATGGGTTATTACAGCTCAATGAAGGAAATAAAAGGAATATCATCACCAAATCATTAAATCTGTAGCAAAGCTCAAGAGTTTGGGATCATTTTGTTAAGGTTTTTGAAAACCGTTTCCACAGGACATCCCAGGCTTCATTTAATTAATAAAAATACAGTAAATACATTAAATTTCATGATATTATTAACATTTAAAGTAAGTTTTGATTGTGAATGTGCTGTAAAATGCTATTGTTCTGTGTATTTGGCCATCAGGTACCAGTCATAACATTTACTCATTACTGCTGTTTTGCTGAGTTTTTTGAGTTGTCAGTCTTCAGTCTTTCTCAATAATCCTCTAAAGATTTCTCTTTTTTGCCAACACTCGTATTGCTAACACTCTATCCTCTATTTTCTGCTCTAAACAAAAATGATGTGGGCTTTGTTTCTCGAAACCTTATTAAGCCAACTGTACATTATTCTTAAGTTGTACCTTAAGCTGAACCTTAGTGTAAATATGTGTTTGCCGAAGTTTTCATTGTTAACTATACCCTCATACGTTCATAAAGTAGGTCTGGACCACTCTAAGCTATACCTTATCATTGCTTTTTAACATCTAAGTCTGTAATGTAACTATTTAAGTAAGATTTATTTTTATTGGAAGTTTGGTGAGAGCAGTACAGCACTGATTCAAAAGACGGCACCTTCATGGACAGGTTTATATGCGCATCTACTCAGAGAAAACTTTAGTAGCTGCAATAATAATATTAATTATTAATAATAAGGATTGCCAGAATGACTTTACCGGTAATTTAAAGAAAGTGCCATTCACACAGGTGAGGACGTTCTGGAATTTTTCCAGAAAAGACCACTCACATCCATTCCAAAATACTAGTAAATTCTGACATCACTAACCAGAAATGAGCTCTAAACGGCAGCGCTTTGATTTGTAAACACAGAAGGGGTCTGGCTTTTGTTGATGAATTCGCTTTTATTAAAGCTTTAGCATTCATGCAGCTGCTTTTGTCCCAGAGACACTCAAAGGCAGAATGGGTGTTATGGGTGTTTTCCAGTACTGGGTTGCAGCCGGAAGGGCATCCACTGTCTTTTTTTTTTATCTAAATATAATTTCAACACTATGTGGACACTGTATACTTTGTCTTCATTATATATACAGCATTTACACAACAGAAAATTCCTTTTCTATTTAAATAAAATGTCCCACGAAACACAGAATTGCCTAAAAAAGATGAAAAAGTATTTGCTGTTATATTTTCTTCTTGACTAAAATCTTTTAGTTTGATTGGAATAAAATAGGTAAAAACTGCTAAGTTCAATATTATTTGCCCCCTTAAGAAATTGTTGTTTTTTGATAGTTTACATTACAAACCACTGTTGACCAATAATAACTAGCTTAATTATTCAAGCCTTTAAACTGCACTTTGAGCTAAATTATAGTAATTACAATATATGATGTATTGTCATCTTGGCAAGAAATGAGTTATTAATACTATTATGGTTAAATTGTGTTGAAAAATCTCTCTGTTAAGCAGCACTTGGCAAAATATAAAAGAATTTAAATTACATTGGATGGTGAATAATTTTGCCTTTAACATCTCCACAATTCACGTGAAAATAATTAGTTCTCACTATTAAATTGTGAGTATCGGCAGCTATTCCTCAACCCTGGGCGATGTATGTACAGCTACAGCAGGTTCAGCTTCTTGGGGCTCGATGTGTTCAGGCTCAGATATTAAGACAGAAATGACACTTCATTATATACTCTTCTGGACACAGAGTTTGTCAGTTCAAGCCTTTTTTGGTCATAAGTCTTGTTTGTTGATGATGTGCATAATTAGATTGTGGCTAAGCAATAACACATATAGCTGCTCCAAACACCTAGAAGAGACGATCAGTCAAGCTTCTGGTTTCATATCACATTCACACATATTCTATAATGGCATCTTCCTGTTTGATAGCATGTCCTGTTTCACAACCTGTGTTCAGGCCTTTAGGTTCAGGGCTTTCATTTCAGCAGTTACAGTCTTACATGTTTTTTAAGCAAAATGTAATCAAATAAACGTTAATTTATTACTGCTTTAATTTAGAAATGATCTCATCTGTTTTTCCTTGCTGAAAAAAAAACCCTTGAGGAAAGCGATCGCCAGTCTATTGCCCAACCTCTTGACCTCTTCCGGACGCTTTGCTGGTCTCGCACATAGTAGCCTCGTGACGCCTGCAAATTAGATAAAATACCCCGCAAATCATGAATGAGCAAGAGAACAGATCGAGAGAGGCACAGTGATGTTCTCAGCATCGCATTAGTTAGGTTAAACGAATAGAGAAGTGAAGATATCTCCCTCTCTCATCGAGATATCGAGCAGAGCTGCGGTCATTGTGCTGCTGTCAGTAGTTGGAGATGAGCAAAATATTTGAATGGTCTCACATGTACAGTATTTAGGCCTTTTTACATATAAGAACTATAGTTCTGTGTTTTTGACTATGTTGCAAGTTCACTTAAACCTGGCTGGAAATATTAGGGAAATAAAACCCTGAAAAAAAAATCCAGATCAGAGGATTACTAGTTTGCGTCATTCTGACTTTCCATATTTGAAACATAAAACTAAATAAGACAGCTCGTTCTGCTCCAGGCCCGGCAACAGGATGTCATAACTGAGGGGGCATTTTAATCCTATAGGGGGGGACTAGACATTAGAGTTTGGGCTATTTATTATTATATGCCTTACTGCCTAAGTTACTGACTTAGGGCAGTACTAGGGTTGGGCAATGTCGACCAATTTGGCATCGTACGATGTCTAATGTGAAACATCGCGATGGACGATAGCATCGTCGTCATAGGCGGAGGTGAATTAATTATTTATGAATAATTAATTAATTCATAACGAATTAATTATTTATAGCCTACCGTTTCAACTACCTGACCCGCATGGTCTTTGTTTTACTCATAACCAAATCCTAAATAAATAAAGATAAATTACACACATATTACCACCTGTCAATCACTTTTTCCACAGGAGGTTGGTCAGTAAAAAGCAACTAGTTTAACAACTATAGAGAGACGCCATCCAGTGGTACATCCTTGATAAACTGTCCGACATGCACTGCTCTCTGGAGCTCAGACTACGAGCGCATGACAGAGGCTACATCTGAAACTGCCTACTACTCAGTAGGTACTGCATTTGAATTTCAACGTACTACTTTGCCATTGAGAAAGTGCGTTATATAAACCTCATCAAGTGAATTTGAATTGGGAAACTTATAGCACTCCGGCTCTAATACTGTCCCATCAAGATCCTCCACAATAATTACTTTAAATAAGTAATCTGGCACTGCTTTCTTTGAGCCATTGCTTTGTTGGTCTACAAAAACTGAACCTTTCTTTGGATATATTGGTCCTGTGTACACATGGACGTTACGGATGTTGCTGGCTTTTAATTTAGCACGACACATTTCCTCTAAATATTTCCACATGCCTTGATTATACACAGAAAGCTGTGGTAAAGTGTTGGTGGATGAGAAAGTGTCATTATAGGCTTCCTGACACCAACTGTGATTGGCCGCCGCAGCAAGATGACCTCGATCGTAGCCTTCGAGATTTAGGGATTGGGCAAAATGAAGACGTAATATCTTGACGTTATCATATTTATTTCTGACTTTTACTGTCTGCTTGTTCAGTATCTCATACACCCATTCAGTGTTTTTTGTGTCTTTGTCATATGACATGATGTATGTTTTTTTTTTCCTTATTTCTAACCCTAACCCTAACTCATTTATAATCTGATGGGAAAGTTCCTATTTGTTCAGGTCCTATCGGTTCCCACTTGGCTTCAGTACCAAACAGTTTAAAGAGTGGGATCAATATGTAGATGACCGGTTCAACACGGTATTCTTGGTAATTGCGTTTATGTGGCAACATCTTGATGCTACTCGGACACAGAGTTGAGGAGCGGAAAGAGCTCTTGTGTGGATCTTCTCCTCTGACCGGACTAAAACAATGTGCATAAGGAAAAAAGATCCTAATGTCAAATTTTCTCCATCATTCTGGATGATAACTGGTTGAGAAGAGAGTTAATTAGTTAAAGATTGACTCACATGAACAGACCGAAGGTCAGATGAACACACACGTCTGCTGTGCTGATTTTACACCAGCTTTTGCTCTCCTACAAACACACACAAACACGTTTAAATATTATTTCATGCTGGAGAATATTATTATTCATCACACTCAAATCACAAATTATTCATCACAAAAGCTCAGTGGTTAGCACTGTTAGGTATCTTTAGAAACCCCTGTGATCGCGTACAGGTATCTGAAACAAATGGCTGTTTAATCTGTGACCTATGCAAATTTACAAATAGGCCACGCCTACCTGATGATGTAGAAGGGATTACTGCTGTACTGCTACGTTGGAGTTCTGTCGGTACGCCTCTGTAAGATGGCGGATCGAACACTTCTGTTGGCTTCTGTTTAGTACGAGCAATCTAGTCGTTCTATACAGATCAGTGATATAAACAGAAAACACCCTTAAAACATGAAGTATCCATACTGAAAAAAACAGCTTAAACCAGCCTAGGCTGGTTGGCTGGTTTTAGCTGTTCGACCAGCCTGGTCTTAGCTGGTCAGGCTGTGAGATGACCAGCTAAAACCAGCTTGACCAGCCTAGCCAGGCTGGGAGCCCAGCCAAAACCAGCTATGTCCAGCTTAAACCAGGCTGGTCAAGCTGGTTTTAGCTGGTCATTTTCCAGCCTGACCAGCTAGGACCAGGGTGGAAATGGCTGGAAACCAGCCTGGAAATGGCCAAAACCCCTCTAAAACCAGGCTGGTCAACCAGCTAAAACCAGCCAAACAGCCTAGGATGATTTAAGCTAGATTTTTCAGCAGGGATGGCAAAAAATCTGTTAAAACACAGTCGTTTAACTGATGTTGTATAGATTTTTACAGCGCTAAAATATTCTAAGTTCAATATTAGTTGTCTCCTTCAGAAACTATTATTTTTTGATAGTTTACTGAACATCTGTTGTTTATTAACTAGCAAAATTAACCCAAGCCTTTAAATGTCACTTTAAGCTGAATTGAACTACATATTTGGTATATAGTATAGTATTTGATATACCTTAATTATACAACTTGCGAAATAGTAAAATATCATGCATTGTCTTCATGGCAAAGACAAAAGCAATTAGTTATTAATACTACCATGTTCGAAAAGTATAAATATATTGAAAAGTCTTCTCTTCACTTAAGAAAATATTTGAAATAATAACATTTCATAGGAGGGCGAATCATTTTCCATTCAACATCTCCACAATCCATAAAGCTCAGTTTTTACAATAAAATAATTAGTCCTTACCTTTTAATTGAGAGTGTCGTCTGCTATTCAGCAATTCTGGGTGGTGTCTGTACAGCTACAGACAACTTCAGCTTCCTAGAGCTCGATGAGGAAGTGTTCAGGCTCAGAAAAAAGGGTATTGAGAGAGAAATTACTCAGAGACTTCCAGTTACTCAGTTGCGGCATGAGTTCCTCTTTTGGACCTAAGCAGTTTAATCCGTTGCTTGCTGATGTTGTCACTTGTTAAAAAACACACATACATAGCCGCTGTGGGTAACATAGAAGATATAAGCAGACAAACATTTTGTTTCTATACCACCTTTGCATGCAAAAGAAAGCCATATATCACAGTGGCCTCTTCCTGTTTGTTTCTGTCTCACAGGATGTAGTTTGTGAAACGTTGCTGAGGCCTCTTTACATTCAGGACTTCAACCTCACCAGTTACAGTGTTTAACTCAAATAAATACACTTATTTCTTTATTCCCTGGTGTTACAGTAAATGTGTCAACTACTGTACATTATAGATGATCCTCTCCTGGGCAAATGCTTCTTTTGCTCTATTTGGTGTCTCTGTGGTGTTTCTACTAGAAACTTTGTCCAATCAAATCACTCTAGAGATTTACTACAAAGCACTTTTATAGGGGATCTGATACATCTAATGTATCAAAAACAACTATAGATATTGTATGTGTTCAATACTTTTTCCATGTTGCATTTCATTTTAATCCGTTATTTCAACTTAATTTATTAATTGATTAATTAATTTGTTCTGTTTTTATTGTATGCGTGGATTGCTTTGGTTGTTGATCAGCAGAAAATCTCAGTGAAAGCAGGATGGCAGGTGTGGGTGCTCTGTTGGGATGCAGGGTGGAGCAAAGAACAGATTTTAGTTGAGAACCATAAAATGTCAGATGTATTACATTACATTACATTACATGGAGCCAACTTACATGACTCTACCCGCAAAGGAAGATTTCGGGTCGAGAGCCATACTCTTTGGCCAGTTCGGAGGGAGGGTCCTGCCCTGCGATACTTGTTGGCCTGTTTCTGCTGATTGTGGAGAGCCCTCCTCATGGAAGCACGAGCCTTCTGCCAAGAACGCCGGCAGTAGTGAATAAACCGCGTGGCAGCTGGCACTTCCACATGTGGTTCCTGACCAGGAAACAGAAGGGGGGAAAGCCATAGACACATTCAAAAGGAAACATACTCATGGAAGAACGATGTAAAGTATTGTGAGCGAATTCCACCCAAACTAAATGGGAGGTCCAGCTGGAATGATTGTCTCGTGCCAGGCACCTTAGCCTTTTTTCTACTTCCTGGTTTACTCTTTCTGTCTGCCCATTAGACTGGGGGTGGTAGCCAGAGCCAGAGACTGATCGGCGAGCCAATGAGCCGCCCAAAAGCCTTCCAGAATCTGGTTAAGAACTGGGGACCCCAAACATAGATGATATCATGGGGAAAGCCATACATCTTAAAGACATGTCTCATTAGTAGTTCAGCTGTCTGGTTCGCAGTGGGAAGCTTGGGTAAGGGTAACAGGTGACACATCTTAGAGAACCTGTCCACTACCACAAAGATTGCCGTATTTCCCTGAGACTGAGGCAATCCTGTAATAAAATCAAGAGAAATATGAGACCAGGGGCGACTCGGGATGGATAGTGGGTGAAGGAGTCCCTGGGGTCGAGTTCGGGGCTCTTTGCTCTGAGCACAGGTGGGACAACTAGAAAGAAACTCTTGCGCGTCTTTCCGCATCACTTGGCCACCAGAACTTCCTCAAAATCAATTTGTAGGTTCTGATAATACCGGGGTGCCTTGAGGGGGATGAGGAATGCGCCCACTGTAAGACATCATAACGCATAAAGTTAGAGACAAATAAGCTCCCAGATGGCCAATTACCTGGATCAGGGTGACGTTGCTGTGTCTCTCGGATAGAGGATTCCAGATCCCACAGTATTGGAGCCACAATCCTGGAGGCAGGCACGATGGGCTCGGGGCAGGACGGCTTCTAAGAAGGTTCGAACTGTCTCGAGAGAGCGTCAGGGTTGATATTCTTGGACCCTGGGCGGAAGGAAAGTGTGAATTTGAACCGGTTAAAGAACAGTGACAATGTAGCTTGTCTAGCATTCAGTCTCTTGGCATTCTATATGTAAGTGAGGTTCTGGAGATCAGTCCAAATGAGGAAGGGATGAGATGCTCCCTCAAGCCAGTTGCTCCACTTCACCAAAGCTAATTTAATAGCCAGTAGTTCTCGGTTTCCAATATCATAGTTGGCCTGAGTCGGCGTAAGTCTATGGGAATAGAAGGCACATGGGTGAAGTTTGTTGTCTGTTTTACTTCTTTCAGATGGGACTGCTCCAATTTTTATATCTGATGCGTCCACCTCTAGGATAAAAGGCAACTCAGGATCTGGTATAGTGAGAATTGGTGCTGAGATGAATATTTGTTTGAGGGTGTTAAAGGCTGTACTGGCCTTATAGTTCCAGGTGAAAGGGGTATTCGCCTTCTTGGTCAGGGAAGTTAGTGATTCGGCAATAGAACTAAAGTTCCTAATAAACCTCCTATAAAAATTAGCAAACCGTAGGAAGCGTTGCACCTCTTTGATAGAGGTAGGCTGCGGCCAATCCAGCACTGCCCTAGTCTTGCTGGAGTCCATCTGCAAGCTGCCCTTAGAAACAATGACTCAGAGAAAAGAGACAGAGGAGACATGAAACTCCCTTTTCTCTAGCTTCACGAATAGCCCATGTTTATGAAGTTCTACCAATACCTTCCGAACATGTTTCAAATGTTCCTGATGGTTATGAGAGAAGATTAGAATGTCGTCCAAATAGACAAAAACAAAGATGTTAAGCATCTCTCGAAGTACAGCATTAATAAACGACTGGAAGACAGCTGGAGTATTGGCTTGTCCAAAGGGCATAACTTGGTACTCGTAGTGGCCAGTGTTAAACGCTGTCTTCCACTCATCCCCCTGCCTGATCCTGACAAGATGATATGCACTATGGAGATCCAGCTTGGTAAAGATGGTAGCTCCTTGTAGAATCTCGAAGGCTGTTGTCATTAGGGGTAGAGGGTAGCGATACTTGATTGTAATGCTGTTGAGAACTCTATAGTCAATGCAGGGTCTAAGTAAGCCATCTTTTTTATCAACAAAAAAGAATCCTGCCCCAGCTGGTGATGTGGAGGGGCTGATAAAAGCACTATCTATGGACTCTTGTGGATATTTATCCATAGCAACTCTTTCAGGCCCAAAGAATGGATACAACCTTCCGCAGGGTGGGCAGGTTCCAGGTAATAGATCAATGGGGCAATTATTGGGCCTGAGTCTTACGGAAGACCTCAGCTAAGTTAGAGTATTCGGTGGGAACTCGGGGGTGGGGGGGTGGGTTTTGGGAGTATTGAACAGCTTGGAAACAATCTGTGGCTTGGGAATAGTCATGATGTCCAAGGGGAGGGCCTCGGTGTGCCTGGGAGATTCTGGCTGAGTCTCAAGGGGAAGAGGATAATGGCAGAGGGTGGTACCCTTGGTTGACTGACCAGACAAACTGGAACCATTACATCCCCAGCTCAATATAACGCGTTTAGACTAATCAATAAGTGGGTTATTGGTGACCAACCAGGGGTTTCCCAGGATAATAATAATAATAATAATGCCAGTTCAACCTTAAGCTTAGAGGACAATGTATTGTGGAAGATCAGAATCAGAATCAGAATCAGAAAGAGCTTTATTGCCAGGTATGTTCACACATACGAGGAATTTGTTGTCGTAACAGAGCTTCTACAGTGCAACAGGATAACAGAGACAGGACAAAAAACTGATCATAAATATATTTAAAAACATAGACGTAAGTAGTGAATGCAAATATACAGATTGACAAGTGTATGTACATGTTTATTACTATATACAACGTTATATGTGCAGCTGTTATGTGCAAATTGGCATGTAAAGTGTGTTGTTAAATAAGTGTATATGTGTATAAAAGTGTATAGCAAGTAGTGATGTTGGTTCCACAATTATTATCATCAAGTGTTCATGAGATGGATTGCCTGAGGGAAGAAACTGTTTCTGTGTCGGGCTGTTCAGGTGTGCAGTGCTCTGTAGCGTCGACCAGAAGGTAAAAGTTCAAAGAGGCAGTGTGCTGGGTGTGAGGGGTCCAGAGTGATTTTGGCAGCCCTTCTGCTCGCTCTGTATAAGTACAGTTCTTGGGGAGTAGGAAGGGTTGTACCAGCTCAGCAGTCCGAACTATTCGACGTAGTCTTTGGAGATCGTATTTAGTAGCTAAGCTAAACCAGACAGTTATTGATGTGCAGATGACT
Source organism: Danio aesculapii (assembly GCF_903798145.1). NCBI lineage: Eukaryota > Metazoa > Chordata > Actinopteri > Cypriniformes > Danionidae > Danio > Danio aesculapii. The sequence continues at coordinate 4,972,300 of NC_079437.1, read as the reverse complement.
GATTCAATGATGGAGGTGTAGAACTGTTTCAGCAGCTCCTTTGAGAGGTTAAACTTCCTCAGCTGACGAAGAAAGTACAGCCTCTGTTGAGCTTTTTTGACAATGGAGTCAATGTGAGTGTCCCACTTCAGGTCCTGAGAGATGGTGGTGCCCAGGAACCTGAATGACTCCACTGCTGCCACAATGCTGTCCATGATGCTCAGTGGGGGGAGAGCAGGGGGGTTTCTCCTGAAGTCCACTATCATCTCCACTGTTTTGAGCGCGTTGAGCTCCAGGTTGTTGTGACTACACCAGACAGCCAACTCCTTAACCTCCTGTCTGTAAGCAGACTCGTCACCGTTGCCATAAGTGTGGTGTCGTCTGCAAACTTCAAGAGCTTCACAGAGGAGTCTTTTGAAGTGCAGTCATTCCTGTACAGGGAGAAGAGCAGTGGGGGGAGGACACACCCCTGGGGGGCGCCAGTGCTGATTGTGCGGATACTAGATGAGAATTTTCCAGCTTCACCAGCTGCTGCCTGTCCGTTAGGAAGCTGTTGATCCACTGACAGACAGAGGTGGGCACAGAGAGCTGAGTTAATTTGGGCAGGAGAAGTTTTGGGATGATAGTGTTAAACACCGAGCTGAAGTCAACAAACAAGATCCTCACATAGGTCCCTGGTCTGTCTAGGTGTTGCAGAACATAATGCAGTCTCATATTTACTGCATCATCCACAGACCTGTTTGCTCTGTAGGCAAACTGAAGAGAGTCCAGTGAGGGTTCAGTGATGTCCTTCAGGTGGGCTAGCACCAGTTTTTCAAAGACTTCATGACCACAGATGTTAGCGCCACCGGTCTGTAGTCATTTAGTCCTGTAAGTTTGGGTTTCTTTGGGATGGGGATGATGGTAGAGCGTTTGAGGCAGGAGGGCACTTCACACAGCTCCAGTGATCTGTTGAAGATCAGGGTGAAGATGGGGCCAGTTGGTCAGCACAGGATTTTAAACAGGCTGGTGTTATAAAATCTGGGCCTCATCCTGGCGCACCTCATCTTCACTGAACTGAAGTGCAGGTATGGGGGGGGTGGGGGGTGGTGGAGTTGTTAATGGTGGCGTGAAGAGCAGTTCAGAGTAAGTGTGGGGGGTTTTCTCAAACCGGCAGTAAAACTCATTCAGGTCGTTTGCAAGTCATTCATTGTCTACAGTGCTGGGGGATGGTGTCTTGTAGTTTGTGATGTTTTTCAGACTTTTCCACACAGATGCTGAGTCGCTGGAAGAGAACTGACTCCTTAGTTTCTCAGAATAGTTCCTTTTTGCGACTCTGATCTCCTTTTCCAGTGTGTATTTGGCCTGCTTATACAAGGCCCTATCCCCATTCTTGTAAGCAACCTCCTTGGCCTGACGTAGCTGTCTGAGTTTTACAGTGAACCATGGTTTGTCATTGTTGTATGTGAGTTGAGTCCTGATAGGAATGCACACGTCTTCACAGAAACTGATATAAGATGTTACAGTCTCTGAGCTCATCCAGATCGTTTGCAGCAGCTTCAAAAACACTCCAGTCAGTGAGGTGGAAACAGGCTTGTAGATCCCGCTCTGTTTCGTTAGTCCATCTTTTCACAGATCTTAATACAGGTTTGGCTGGTTTCAGTTTCTGCCTGTAGGTTGGAATGAGATGAATCAAACAATGGTCAGAGTGTCCCAAAGCTGCTCGTTGGACGGAGCGGTATGCATCCTTTACTGTGGTATAGCAGTGATCCAGTATATTTCTGTCTCTTGTGGGACATGTAACATGCTGTCTATATTTTGGCAATTCTCGGGATAGTTTTGCTTTGTTAAAATCCCCGAGAATGATTAAAACAGAGTCCGGGTGTTGTTGCTCTAACACCGTGATCTGATCAGCTAGTTTCTGTATCGCCAGGCTTGCGTGCGCGTGCGGAGGAATGTAAACACTGACGAGAATGAACGAGCAGAACTCGCGCGGGGAGTAAAAAGGCTTACAGTTAATAAACAGTGCTTCGAGATCTGGACAGCACATCTTCTTTAAAACTGTTACATCTGTACGCCACCTTTCATTGATGTAAAAGCACGTCCCGCCACCGCGCGATTTCCGCCTTGATTCTTCGTCGCGATCCGCTCTGAACAGCTGATAGCCCGGTAGGTGAAGCGCGTTGTCCGGTATGGTGTTGTTCAGCCAGGTTTCCGTGAAACACAGAGCAGCTGAATGCAGAAAATCCCTGTTTGTCTGAGAGAGCAGAATGAGTTCGTCTATTTTGTTGGGTAGAGAGCGGAGATTTGCCAGATGGATGCTAGGCAGCGCGGTCCGAAATCCGCGCTGTCTGAGTTTCACAAGCGCGCCTGCACGCTTTCCTCGTCTGCGCGCTTGAAAGCGTTTGAGTAGCACTGCGGCTCCTCCGATTACAATGTCCAACAGAACATCAGATAAATCCAGGTATGGAAAAATATTCGGTGGTGTATGTGCCCGAATGTCCAACAATTCGTCTCTGGTGAAACTAATTGTAGGAATATGACTCGAGACAGGACAAACTAACAAAAACACAAACACTACTGCAGAGTACGACACGGAGACGGCCATCGTCATCGGCGCCATCTTGTATCTTGTATATATATATATATATATGTATGTATATAGTGCTGGTCATATAATTAGAATATCTTTAAAAAGTTCATTAATTTCATTCAAGAAGTAAAACTTGTATAATTTACACATTCCTTCCACACAGACTGATATATTTCAAGTGTTTATGTCTTTTAATTTTGATGACAACTAATGAAACCCCCAAATTCAGTATCTCAGAAAATGAGAAAATCACTTAAGACCAACACAAAGACAAGATTTTTAGAAATCTCGGCCAACTGAAAAGTATGAAGATGAACAGTGTGAGCATGCGCAGTCAATATTTAGTTGCCTGAATGACGATGTAGTGAACTAACAATAACATGTCATGAGGTAGTGTGACCGCTAGAGGGGGTCCTTAGCTAATAAGAAGCCTTTCACTGAGAGTTCGACAGAGCAGTGTGTTGTCCTAGCTGGATCCACCTCATGTATTTTGTGTGCCGCATCTGTCAAATAAACAGCCTCAAATTACATCCATCTGCCTCCACATTCTACTGTCTCATAGAATATTACACTTCAGCAATGCGTTAAAAGACACTTGAAATAGATCAGTCTGAGAGATGAATGTGGACATTATACACGTTTCACTTCTTGAATGAAATTAGTGAAATAAATCAATTTTTGAAGATATTGTAATTATATGACCAGCACCTGTATAATGTTGAAAACGGGACGACACAAGGAAATAAAATCAGCCCAAATTGATTTTTCATAATGATCTGAAGTGAAAACAGCTAAATTAAACATTTAGTTGTTTGTTTGACGTTTGTTATCGTTAGAAAAATAAATAAATAATGTCTTTGGCTTTTACTCGCTGCATTCAATCAAATGTATCTTCAACCACACTGAAAAAAAAATCTGTCTGCAAAATTGCTGCAAATAATTTATACGTGTTGAATTTAAACAAATATATTAAATTTAGTCATGTTCAACTTAATTTGTTTGTTTAAATTCAGCCCAAATAAATTGTTTACAGCCACTTAACATTAAAAAAAATTAGTAAATACAGGGAATAATCCAAGAAATGTCGTGATTGTGTTTATAATATTGCCCAAAGCATTATTACAAAACATCAAATAATGACAGGAAGAGGAAATATTCAATATTACAATAGTAAACGCCAAACATGGAGCAAAAAGAATAAAGTGAGTAAAGTAATTCAGTGAACACTAGATTATCTGTCATGTATAGTGTAAAATAGACAATAGATATTATTGTTCAGTCTGTTTCTGTGATTGAGAAATAAAAGCAAGCAGTGAGTGTTTTTATAAAATCCTGCAAAGTGTTTTTGGACATCATCAATCTCTCTGTATATGTTTCTGTAGTACAGAAGTATGAGGTAGTTTTTTCCTGTGTGTATCTGATCTAAATGAAACATCTGAATGAGCTTTAATCACAGGATCTCCATTTAAAGACATTCTCCCTCAAAGCAAAGAAGAACAAGAGTTTATTTAGTCAAGTCAGCTTTATTTCTACAGCACTTTATATAGTGTAGACGGTCAAAGCTGATTTACAAGGATGAACAGGACAATAATAAAAAGTCAGAGAACAATATTTCAGTTTTTTTTGAGAATATAGTCAATAAATCATTCATCTTATGATAGATACACACATTTCAAATGTCATGGCGTGATCGCTATTCTCTAAATGCCGTTGATTTGATTCTTTGTTACAGAGAAAAATATATTTTTATTTGTTAATTATGAGGAATCAAATCAAATCATGAGGTTATACAACACAATCTCACGGCAATTCGTAACTTTTTGATTTAGTGGCTAATTCGTATGAATTCGTACGATCTAATTCGTAGGATTTAGTACGATTTGCTCATCCTCCAATGACGGTTGGGTTTAGGGGTGGGGTTTGGTGCCACGCCTCCTTTTTAAAATCGGACAATCTCGTACGACTGAACTCGTACTAATTAGCCACTAAACTGACAAAACGTAAAATACTTACATTTTCTCGTGAGATCAGGCTGGGTTATAGGGCTCGCAAAATTGTAAAATACCTGGGAGCCCTCAGACAGGCACTCTTTGTTTTGGTAGCCAGAATATAAAATACATTATTTTTAAAATTAAAACAAAAACTCAGACAGACTCAGACGCAACTTTTTTTTATCCCATTTAGGGAAACTAAAATTGCAGCAAGGTGACGCAACACAGGTGAAGTTCCATGTACACATTAATAAAATATTACCACACAACATCCAATGCATCATACTGAAGGTGCATCTCCCTCCCACCTGGACTCATCTAATGACCTAATGGCCACCATTATAAAATAATTTCTGACTCTATTTGTCCTGCAAATAGGAACTCTAAAACGACGTCCTGATGACAACAGCTGAAACAGAGTACAATGGGTGATACGGGGTGCATAGGAGCTCTCTTTAAAACACTAGTGTGGTAAATTACTGTTACACCAGTTTGGTTAAAACCAATGATCTTGCCTGCCACCTTCACCAGACTACTCAATCTGCTCTTGTTTGACACACTCAGATTACCGTACCAAGCTACAATGAACATAAAACGGATTCAATAAATTGTTTATAAAACAGTGTCATCATAGAGGTGCAAACCTGAAACCATCTCACTTTCCTCAAAACTGTTGGACTTTTTTATAGACAGCCTGAGTGTTAGGTTGAAATGTCAACATATTGTGAATAACAACCCCTAAATATTTATGTGTGTCCACAATTTTAATGTCCAGACCTTTAATATTTGTTATGCTGGGGGTAGGGGAGGCCTTCCTGTAATTTATCACCAAAAACATATATTTACAAATATATATATATATATATACACACATACACACACACACACAGTTGGAGTCAGAAGTATATGCAATATATATATATATATATATTGCATATACTTCTGTGATGCAGCTCAGAAATAAAATCATTCTGATTTTACAGGTAGTACCAAGTTAATTATATATGTTTATATTAAATAAACTATTAAATATAATATATGCACTGCAATATATGCAATATATGTTGAATATATGTTATAGTTTGTTCAGAGGTGCCTGTACTATCAAACACTACATTCTTTATGCTGATGGCTAAAAAAATAACCACCTATTGCCTTTTCACTTTTATACATATCATCTACTAGTTTACGCTTGCGTTCAGTAATGCGCTGAGATACTCTTTGTGTCGGTCTATCAGATGAATGCTTTTTTGTCACACTCCTACATGGCTGCTCTACCTGTACAAGCTCAGTTAGATCAGACTCTACTTCAGTTGTTTCATCATCATCATCATCATCATCATCATCAAACATTTTCATCTCCTGAAATGTTATCACATACGCCCATTGGTTTCTTTTGTAATCTTTTGCCATTTTCCGTGTTTCTACCCAAGCTCGTGTAATGTCATCATCTGTCCAGCAATGCTCTGTTTTAATGCTACACCTCTCTTCTATCTCCTTCTTAATGTCATTAAACCACTGAAACGTGTTCTTAAACGATAGCAAACACTTGGCCATGTCCTCTAAAGAGTCCTCATGTGAGCATGCTGCCATCTTGATGAAATCTGGACACAAAGTTGAGGAAGAGAACTCTTGTGTGATTTAGCTTCACCTCTCAGAGGTCTTCAATGATCTTCTCTGATCAGAATAAAACAAATGTGCAGAGAGATGGGGAAAAAACAACATTGTGTCAAATGTCTCCGTCATTCAGGATGGTAACTGATTGAGAAGTGAGTTAAAGATGGACTCACATGAAGAGACTGAAGGTCAGATGAACACACACGCCTGCTGTGCTGATTTTACACCAGCTTTCTCCTACAAACACACAAAAAACACATGTTTATTATTCAATGAAGCAAAGCACTTTCATTACTTCAATATGTTCCTGTTTTATAAAGAGTTTATAACAGTATTCATCACACACACACACTTTATCTCTCTGTCTACATGTTGTTACGACCCTGGTCTAGGGTCAAGGCCGCAACATAAAAGACCACCCAACAAATAAAATTCACTTTGATTACCCCTTTATGTAGGGTCTCTTTATTTGTCTTTTCTTTTTTTTATCACCAAGAAAAACGTGAAGCCAAATACTTCGGGGTGAACCCACAGAAAAATAATAAACAAAAATACACACTAACTAAACACCCAAATGAAACTTACTACACCTAATAAAATAACAGAAATAAAAATACTAAATCTACACCTACACATTTGCAAAAAAGAAAAGTGGCGTCCAACCCCTACTGCCTCTTACCGTGTATATATTTACAATATTGACAATCAAAGAACACACAAACCAAAACAAAAATAATAGGAAGGGGAAACACGGATGGGTATACAACACAAAGTCAACACTTGTATAACAGCACGAGAAACACAATCAACGAAAACAACTCAACAACAGGAATAACGTTATCACAATCTCAAACAACACGCCAACAAAACTCGCTCTCTCGCCCTACGCCCGTTGATCTCTTTTTAAAGGACGCCCTGGGTTACTTCATCCAATCCCAGGGCACGTCGCCTGCGTAGTTAGGGCGGGGCCTGCAGGTGATAAGAGGGAGAGAGAGAGAGACAAACACACACAAACAAACACACCTGCCAACGCAACAATGTATATAACGAAGTGTTGAAGGATTGAATATTATTATGACACCGGCTTTACCAGTAGTGATATGCTATTGTCAGATCTTATATAGGAAATCAAAACATTTTTAAAATCATTAAATCTGAAGTAAATCTCAAGAGTTTGGGATCATTTGTTGATCACATTGATCATTTGCACATCATGAGCTTCGTTTATTTAATTAAAATACAATGCAGGTAATAATCATATGTAATAATTCATTTTTTTTCGGCTTAGTTCCTTTATTAACCTGGGGTCGCCACAGTGGAATGAACCACCAACTTATACAGCATATGTTTTATGCGGCGAATGCCCTTCTAGCTGCAACCCATCACTGGGAAACTTCCATACACACTCATTCATACACATACACTATGGAAAATTTTGTTTATTCAATTCCCCTACAGCGCATGTGTTTGGACTGTGGGGGAAACCAGAGCACCAGGAACCCGGAAAAAACCCACACCAACACATGGAGAACATGCTAACTCCACACAGAAATGCCTCAGCTGGGACTCGAACCAGCAGCCTTCTTGCTGTGAGACGATTGTGCTACCCACTGCGCCACCTTGCTGATAAATAATAATAATAAAATTAATAATAATATATTTCAGTTTAAAGTAAGTTTTGATTGTGAATGTGCTGTAAAATGTAATTGTTGTGTGTAATGTGTTTTACCGTCTGGAAATGGTCATAACATTTACTCATTACTGCTGTATTTGCTGATTTTGTTTTGGGTTCCCTGCTGAAAATCCAGCTTAAACCAGCCTAGGCTGTTTGGCTGGTTTTAGCTGGTTGACCAGCCTGGTTTTAGAGGGGTTTGGGCCATTTCCAGGCTGGTTTCCAGCTATTTCCAGCCTGGTATTAGCTGGTCAGGCTGGAAAATGACCAGCTAAATCCAGCTAAAACCAGCTTGACCAGCCTGATTTAAGCTGGACATAGCTGGTTTTGGCTGGGCTCCCAGCCTGACTAGGCTGGTCAAGCTGGTTTTAGCTGGTCGTCTCCCAGCCTGACCAGCTAATACCAGGCTGGAAATTGCTGTAAACCAGCCTGAAAGTGGCCCAAACCCCTCTAAAACCAGCCTGGTCGACCAGCTAAAACCAGCCAACCAGCCTTGGCTGGTTTAAGCTGGATTTTTCAGCAGGGTTGTCTCTCAATTAACATCTAAAGGTTCCTCTTTTTTTGTCAACAGTCCAATTATCAACACTCTCATTTCTATTTTCTGCTCTAAAATAAAAAGCTTTTAAAAAGCTTAAAAAAAGCATAACGGGGTAAAATGTAACATGTTTTAAGGTATTTGCTCAGGGTTAACCATGGCATGCTTCCGAGGTTTTCACCACAGTGTCGGCAGACGTCTTCCAGCCAATTATTGAAAAGGCTCGGTGAAATTTGAATGAGAAACACAGGAGAAACCATTTTTGCAGCATAAGTGAAGTTTCACAAACTAATTTGGAGAGGAGCACGTGATATGATTGACTACAGCTGATCCTCATTGCTAATCATTGCTAGCCTATCAGATCATTCTAAAACTACTATAAATATCCTGCCTAAACTTCATTCCTTATCTTCGTTTTTGGAACCCCCCCCCATCCTTCCCTTCTCCCTCCTCCTCTTTCATGATCGGGCAACACGGTGGCTCAGTGGTTAGCACTGCTGCCTCGCAGTAAGAAGGCCACAGGTTCAAGTTCTAATTGAGCCAGTCGGCACTCCCTGCGTGGAGTTTGCATGTTCTCCCTGTGTTTGCGTGGGTTTTCTCCGGGTCCTCCGGTTTCCTCCCACAGTCTAAAAACATGTACATAAGTGAATCGTAATACAGTCACAAGCACTTAACACATACATAGAAAAAGGGGGCCCTCGAGAAACTCCTGATCTCGTATCCCTCCTAATGCTCACTGACCAGGCGGGAACCTCGGGCTCATCTATCTCCGAGCTCAGGGTTCTCTCCCGGGACAGCATGCCAAACCTGCTATCATAGTGGAGCATTATTGAAGTGTGATCTCTTGAAAAGTATTTTTCATTACACTCGATATTTTTTTTATTTAAAAAAAAATTTGTGCATGCAAAACTGTTGCAAACAATTTATTTGTCTTGAATTTAAACAAACAAATTAAATTTAATGATGTTCAACTTAATTTGTTTGTTTAAATTCAACCCAAATAAATTGTTTACAACCACTTAACGTAAAAAATTGAGTAAATCCAAGGAATCATCTTTGAATAATTTTTTTCAGTGTATAATAATAATGATAATAATAACATTATACAAAAGCAAATTGTGGCAACGCTGTGGCACAGTAGGTTGTGCTGTTGCCTCACAGCAAGAAGGTTGCTGGTTTGAGCCTCGGCTGGGTCAGTTGGTATTTCTGTGTGGAGTTTGCATGTTCTCCCCGTGTTGGTGTGGGTTTCCCCCACAGTACAAAGACATGCGGTATAGGTGAATTGGGTAGGCTAAATTGTCCGTATGTATGAGCGTGTATGGATGTTTACCAGAGATGGGTTGCAGCTGGAAGGGCATCCGCTGCGTAAAAACAAATGCTGTATAAGTTGGCGGTTCATTCTGCTGTGGCGACCTCAGATTAATAAAGGGACTACGCTGAAAAGAAAATGAATGAAAAGCAAATTGTCATGAATAAACTGAAAAAGCCCCTCAAGATGAAGAAGGCATGGAGGCGGTGGTTTTAATATTTAAGTATAAAGTAATCATTTTTCTAATATTTTATTCCTTCAATTCTTTTTCATTCGTAAAGATTTTTGTGTATTGCTGTACATCCTGTGTGTATTCAGCAATGGTCTATTGAACAGTCTATTTCAGTTCCTCAAAATAGTAATGCGCCAGCAATGCACCTTAACACACCTCCTTTTTTTAGACCAGAACACATATGAGCGCACATGCATTTGCTATTTAAACAGTGTGCTGCAAAATGTCAAAAAGACACTTGCGTCGAGCTGAATCTATCAAACAACAAGTCGGGCCACCCGCCGCATTGTGCCGGGTGTATAATAGGGCCCTCTGTCTGTTACAACTTGCCCAGCAGGTGGGGTAAATAGTAACATTTTTACTCCAGGCACTTTTAGCAATACTGCACAGAAATCATAGGTTTGACGATCATACAACCAGTGCTTATTTGTAGGAGCTTGTGTGTTGTTAAAAACAAATGGTTTGTCTAACCCAATTACTTTGTTCATTTTTTGGCCAAAACCAAAAAGTGTTACTTTGTGCCCCGCTCTCCCCTTTTATATTTTTCTTAAGAAGTAAGTCTTATTTCGTTTAGTTTGACTGAATTAAGAAATTAAGGTAAAAACTGCTAAGTTCAATATTATTTGCCCCTTTTATTTTAATTCATTAATTTTAATTGTTTTAAACAAACCACTATTGTCGTACTAAGCCTTAAACTTAAACAAACCTTAAACTGCACTTTAAGCTAAATTATATTAGTTATAATATATGATGTACTGGCATCATGGCAAGTAACTAGTTATTAATATTATTATGGTTAAAATGTATTGAAACATCTCTCTGTTAAAAAGCACTTAAATATATAAAAAAGAACTAAAATTGACTAGGAGGGTGAATAATTTTGCCTTTAACATCTCCGCAATCCACAAAGCTCCAATTCACATGGAATTAATTAGTTCTCACCTTTTACTTGAGAGTGTTGTCAGCTATTCAGCAACCCTGGGTGATGTCTACAGCTACAGGCAGGTTCAGCAGGCTCAGATAAAAGATTGTTAAGACAGAAACTAATCTGACAGTTCGCTATATATTCTCTTTTGGACACTACAAATAGCTGATGCTTTAATTTGGAAAACAAAAACCCGCATGGTGAGGGACGCAAAAACAAACATGTGATGTATTTTTTTCCACGCATGTGCCAGTGTTGCCAATTTAGCAATTTTATTGCTTGATTTAGCAACTTTTCATACTACCCTAGCAACTTTTTTTTGTTTTTTCAAAAAGCACCAAGCAAAACATTTAACATTTTTAACAGTCGTTTGGCTATTTTTAGCAACTTTTTAAAAGTGACTCAAAAGAGCAGTGGCTGCGGGCTTCACCCAATAGAGTAAAATTGCTAGCTCAGCTTGTTTTTCATTACTGTTAATTTACTTATTTTTCTTAACATTTTTAATCAGGGCTTGACATTATTTTTTTTTGATCACCAGCCACTGTGGCTAGTAGTTTTCCAACATTACTAGCCACTTGCCATTTTCACTAGCCACACTTTTATTGTTGGTAAAATATATTTTATACACATGAATATGACTTTGACATGCTAAAATGACTTGATTATATTTTGCAACACCAAACATAAACAATTAATTATTTATTAGCCACAAATTTAAATGTGTCAAAACAAGCTAAATATAGCTGTATACTATACTTTTTATTTAACAAAACATATGCACAGTGATCTGTCCTGGCTAAAGGTCCCAGATCACCAGTTAACTACACATAAATGGGAAGTTAATCTCCCATTAAAGCAATGTTATTGTAAAAAAATATATAATTAAACCATGTTAATGCAAAAGAAAGCAGGTGAAAAACATACCATGTGATATCCATAGACTGTAAAATATATGGACGGAGTATCCGTGACGTCACCCATAGGTTTCTGAAGAGCGCAAAAGAAGCCACAAGTAGGCGCGGCCAACCGTCGCCATTTTGTTCGCGCGTCATCGCACCCACGGCGGGATACCACACAAGGGCAAAGAGGCGGAGAGTGGGCAGAGCTTGCTTAGACCTGGCAGACAGACTTTACTTTGGGAGAAACGCTTGATACTTTATTACCTGCGACTCGTTTGTGTTCTGACCACATGTGCTTGGTTGTACACTATATCAGTAAAGTGTTTAGACTTTCAAAAACACTGTAGTAACACATTGAGCCACTAAACATTGCTCTTATGACGTTTTTCTACAGGAGGAAAACCCGAAATACGTCCAAACACTTCAGATATAGTCTGTGTTAGTAAATGCAAGACTACTGATGAACTCCAGCATAACACTGTATGATAACGCTTCAGATAACTGTTCTAGAGCCTACAGCTAATCAATCTGTCACATTCTGGAGTGCTTTACGGGTCTAAAGAGAAATATTAATGATAAATGATCTTAAATCAAACAAATACATTTATAGAGATGGTGTATAAGTATATAACTTTACTCACATGGGAAACGAGGCCACGTGAATGGTTTGTGAGCACAATTAAGTGCACACAGCATCCCATATCATCTGATAATTGTAAGAAATAAGTCCAAAAGGCAGCTGACTGTGTAAAGCCACATAAAACAGAACAAAAATACGATGAATATGCCGAGATCAGTGGCTAATCTGCCGGATTCAGCTGAGGTAAAGTGACGGCGACCAGCGAGACCTAGCTGTCACTCAAGTGGCCACGCCCTTAATTATGCAAACTTAAAATAACCTAATATAAAGGAAATGGATGAGTTATAAAAAAATTCACCCCCCTCACAGTTGTCATCGAGGGTAATAATAGCTATATGAACCAAAATCGTTCTTTGTACCAGGCTGTAAACACCTTTTTTTCTGCTGTAAAGTTGGCCATTCTAACAGTGGGCTCAATTGCACTTTGCTCTATTATGGAGCCAGGACTAGCGGAATTTTGATGAATTGCAGTTTCAGTTACTTCCGTATTGGCCTCCCGAGAGAGAGCGGGAGGTTGCCGCTTGGTGATATCACACACACACGGGTAATGGTAGACCAATAAATAATCTGATCAAAGAATGGTTAAAGCGAAAACAACTGGCGCTGCTTACAATAAGTCAACTCTGGAACTCTTGAAAGCAGCAAGACTGTGGGTGCATGTTTATCACTTTATGTCTAGTCTATTTGAAAGAGAACCGATCACATCAGTTGTGTTTCTAGACACAGTTGCTTCACGTAAGGAAACGGGAGCGTGCACGCGTTTTTAACAGTCGCGCGCATCACCTCAGCTGTTAGCGTGAGTGATTATCCTCTAATTCGGTGTTCACCTGCTTTCTATTGCTCGCGCGAACGCAATTATTTTTGTCAGTCGTGTTGCTTCTCAATTCTAAGATCGCCTTTGCATGCATATTGGACCATCTTTATTGTAAAACCCTGCTTTTAAGAATTATCATCCGGGAAAATTATTTTCAACCAGCCAAAGTGGCTAGGGGGAGTGTCTGTCTAGTTAATGTCAAGCCCTGTGTATAATTGCTATAACTGTTGTCACTTTCTCAAATGTGTTAATTTCACAAGTTAAAAAGAGTGAGTACACAAGCTGTGATTGTTTAAAAGAATGTAGCTGTTCATTATCAGTGTTATATTTAAAAATAATAAAAATTCTTATCAAAAAGTGTTTGTATTACTTTTACAAATAGTCGACTCTATTTTTCATACAAATCTAAAAGGACAGATTTCAAACAATGTTTTTGCTGAGGTGGCCAGTCAATTTGAGAAAACATTAATTATTTTGAATACTACATAAAGATGTAGTTTTGAGTTGCGTGTACGCAATGACGTCATCACGCAAAATAATATGTTAATAAGAACCTATTTATTGTGCATCTGGATGTAATGTTTAAATATAATACATTAAACTGTGCCTCAGAGAGTAGAGACATGACAGGGTTACACTTGTCAGATACTACCAAGCGGCAACCTCCCGCTCTCCCTCGGGAAGCCAATACGGAAGTAACTAAAACTGCAATTCATCGACTCGCCTTTGGGGGCTGGCTCCAGGAAGTCCAGGTCATTTCTGACTGCAATGGGAAATTGGCCATTTTTACAGCTGATACAAACATGCTTACAGCCTGGTACAAATGATGGCTTTGGTGCATATAGCCATGATTAACCTCCATGACAACTGTGAGGGGGGTGAATTTTTTTATAACTCATCTGTTTCGGTTTATTAAGTTATATTAAGTCTGCATAATTAAGGGCGTGGCCACTTGAGTGACAGCTAGGTCTCGCTGCTCGCTGTCTCGTCACCTGAGCTGATTACGGCTAATTAGCCAATAAACTCGGCATATACATCGCATTTTTGTGTTGGTTAATGTTTCTTTACACAGTCAGCTGCCTTTTGGGATTATTTTCTACAATTATCAGATGATATGGGATGCTGTGTGCATTTAATTGTGCTCACAAACCATTCACGTGGCCTCCGTTTCCCATGTGAGTAAAGTTATATAGTTGTATACCATCTCTATAAATGTGTGTTTTATTTAAGATCATTTATCATTTATAATGTTCTTTAGAGCTGTAATGCCCTCCAGAATCTGACAGATTGATTAGCTGTAGGCTATAAAACAGTCATCTGAAGCGTTGTCATACAGTGTTATGCTGGAGTTCCTCAATAGTCTTGCATTTACTAACACAGACTATATCTGAAGTGTTTGGACGTATTTCGGGTTTTCCTCCTGTAGAAAAACGTCATAAGAACAATGCTTAGTGGCTCAGTGTATGACTACAGTGTTTTTAAAAGTCTAAACACTTTATTGATATAGTGTACAGCCAAGCACATGTGGTCAGAACACAAACGAGTCGCAGGTAATAAAGTATCAAGCGTTTCTCCCAAAGTAAAGTCTGTCTGCCAGGTCTAAGCAAAGTGCCAGCAGGTGTCTGTAGCTCCGCCCACTCTCCGCCTCTTTGCCCTTGTTTGGTATCCCACCGTGGGTGCGATGACGCGCGAACAAAATGGCGATGGTTGGCCGCGCCTACTTTTAGCTTCATTTGCGCTCTTTAGAAACCTATGGGTGACGTCACGGATGCTACGTCCATATATTTTACAGTCTATGGATACTACATGATGACATCACTAATATGCAAATTAGTCCGTGGCGTCATCTGGCAACATTTAGCTACTATTCGGCAGGCTTTAGCTACTTTTCATTGGAAATAGTTGGCAACACTGGTACGCGCATAGCCGCGTGTGCGTGGCGTGGCCCGGTCCACTTATCTTTGTGGCTGCTAGCTGCATATAAGTATAATTGATGCCAGTTGCAGTTTTATGCGCGGGAAAAGACAACAGCAGTCTGGAACCGAGAAGAGGAAAAAAGTACAAGATGAGTCGAGTGCATCACTTTCATGAATCTGAAAAACATATTTTGGTTGTGAATTAGTGAGGCTAACGTTTAAATTTCGCCACAACTGCACAAAATCTGCTTTATGTGTTGTTGTTCACGTTTAATTTTATGCTTTGCTGCTGTGCATTGTGCTTAAACTATGATAGGACATGACTTTTTCTCGTTTGCCCCTTTACCCCATGTTGCTGATAATTACACAAACTCAATTATTTGTATTAACTTGTGCAACACTTTACAATTCTGTTTGTACACCATCTACTGTACATACACATGCACAGCACAATTATTTCACTGTATCTATTATTTATCATTATATAGTTATTACTGTAACAGACTTTATTTGATTCTGTGAGGTGTACATTTCTCATGTTTGATAGGTAAGTGTGTGCAATGCGTTTTGTCCCTAGGGGTTTGCCGTAGCTGGGTTTTATGAGCATGCGCACAGGAACTGAAGTTACAGAGAAGTGTGAGAGTAAACCGTTCAGAATAGACCTTTTTCACAGCAGAATTGAATACCGGAAGCGCCCTCCGAAGCAATGCTTAGCTTATTCCGGTTTCGCTAACAGTCGCAGAAACATGACAGCCGCAGGACATCGGATGACATTTTCACTGTCAACTTTGCCTTAATTTGGACAAGAACAGGTTGTTCGCTTGGTTAATGAACTGACGTAGCCTAAATAAATCAGCATTTAAAAGGAATTTGTGCAGAAAATGTGTCTTACACGAAGTGTTTGCAACGTTAGGTTACAGTAAGGTGCGCAGCCAACAGCATAAGATCTGCAAACTCAAGCCATTCGTTAGCAAATAATTGTTAATAACTCTCCTGTATTTTTTTTTTTTACTCGCATTACACGACGTCTTTCACATATATTCGGAATAAGCATGTGTAAGTAATATGAATCGGTCACATATGTTTTGCAACTTCATTATCTGAGATGTATAACGCAGGAAAAGCTGCCTATAGAGAGACACTGCACAGTCGCACATGCATAGAGAGACACGCACACGCTGGTGAAGAGTGTGTGTTTACAGCAGTTTTACTGATAAATATGAGTTTGTACCTAAATTGTTAACAGTGCCAGACAGCATTTCCCTTTGTTTACACCTTTGCTACAACATACCGTTAACGCTAGGCACTGTGCATGTCATGATACATTTTAACAAGTAAAAACACTCACAGGTTGTGGCTCACAATCCACAGCTTCTGCTATTCTGGTTGGAGCTGCTCCTTCTTTGAGGAGTTTTCAGCTGAATCCAGCACTGAACTGAGAGAGATTCTGGAAGTTCACCATTGTCAAATGCTAGCTATATATTTATTATAATTCTCTGGAACATAATTAAATTAAACTGTAAGCACTTCTCTCTTTGTGTCGTGTCCTTTGGAGGCTCAAATACAAAAACAAAAGAAGCTCTGTGGAAATAGCAGCGTTTGGACGCCATTTTAGCTTTATCTGCTATAACAGTGTGTGGCGTGGTAAAAATACCTTTGTGATCTCACTAGCCTGGATGTTTCTTTTTTTCGTAGTCCTCAAAGTTTGTTCATTGTAGGCTTTGCTAAGCTAACTCTGAAAAAGCCAAGGTCTCCCTTTGCATTGAACTTTGAGCATTTTACATTCAGAGATGTTATGTTCACACAGCTACATTACATTTGAACTAAAGTTTCAAATATGATATCGTAGTGGACCACCCCTTTAAATGATTTTAAATGCATGATGTAGAGGCGAATTTTCCTGTTATGCTAGTGTCGCAGGTGGAAAACAGAAAGGTAAAAATATTCGTTAGTTTGTGATTCCACTTGTCATAACCATATTTGGGGTTTCCTGTCTCCATGTTGATTTTGCTAAAACCCAGCCTAGTCTGCATGAGATTCAGCAGTGTGCGAGTGAATACATCACTACATGCTGATAGGCTGCACAAGTCCTCTTATATGTTCCTTTGTGTTATCCAGAATAAACGAGGACATAATATAAAGGCATAGATTGGTATGATGTGTCAGTGATTTCAACAGAACACAGAAAACATTACGCTACACTAGTTCTTGTGTACACTAGAATCAGCTGTGCAGGCAGAGAGGAGGGAAAGTGCGTATGCATGTAAATGACACGGACATCTAACATCGCTGACAGCACGGAAACTGCCCAGATTAAAATCACCAATGACCTTCTTATGACAGCTGATTCTGGAATAATATCTATTGTCATCCTCCTTGAACTGAGTGCAGTCTTTGACACTATTTGTCACAGCACTTGACTGGTTCAATATCCCACTTGACTGGTTCAAATCTTATCTCTCTGGCAGCACTCAGTTCATTCAACTCAAATCTTTCACTTCCCAGCATTTTACAGTTTCTTCAGGTGTACCCCAGGGCTCAGTCCTGGGGCCCCTGCTTTTTATCATCTATCTCCTTCCCCTTGGTAATATTCTCCATAAATATAACACAGTTTCATTGCTATGCAATTAAAATTAAAGATTTTTTTTAAGATCAATATTATTAGCCCCTTTAAGCTATATATTTTTTGATAGTCTACAGAACAAACCATCGTTATACTTACCTAAAGTATAATGCATACGTATATGTAAACTTGCCTAATTACCCTAACCTGCCTAGTTAACCTAATTAACCTAGTTAAGCCTTTAAATGTCACTTTAAGCTGTATAGAAGTGTCTTGAAGAATATCTAGTCTAATATTATTTACTGTCATCATGGCAAAGAGAAAATAAATCAGTTATTAGAGATGAGTTATTAAAACTATTATGATTAGAAATGTGTTGAAGAAATCTGCTCTCTGTTAAACAGAAATTATATATTATATATATATATATATATATATATATATATATATATATATATATATATATATATATATATATATATATATATATATATATATATGTCTATACACATACACATTTATGTAGTGCGGAATTATGTAGTAATTTTTTTTTTGTATACAGAATTATGTGGTAGTTTTTCCCTCTCTGTATCTGATCTAAATAAAACATCCGAATGAGCTTTAATTACAGGATCTCCATTTAAAGTCATCCTCCCCCAAAACAAAGAAGAACAAGAGTTTATTTACTAAAGTCAGCTTTATTTCTACAGCACTTTATAGACTGTGAAAGCTGATTCATAAAGATGAACAGGACAATAATAAAAAGTCAGAGAACAATATTTCAGTTTTGTCTGAGAATATAGTCAATACATCAGGCAGAATAGAGGATAGGATATAATAGATACACACATTAATATTTCATGGCATGATCACTGTTCTCTTCATTCCATTGAATCTTTCCTTTGTTACAGAGAAAAATTAAGGAAACTTGAATAAACGTACAAGAATAACCAAAAAATAAAATGTATATGAATAAGCATAAGTGAATAAACATGTAAATAAACACAAATAGATGTAAATTAATAAACGTACATTAATAAACAGGAATAAACATAAGCGATTAAAGGTAAAATGAACTAATGTAGATTAAATGTGAACACATGTAAATGAATAAATGCAGACGACTGTCTAAACTTCCTCTTATTATAACACACACATATTGACTGTGCTCTGGGTATATGAGAAACATTCAGTGCCCAAAATATCACTGTTAAACCTGTTTCAAATCAATGTCAATTAGTTTTTAATCACATATTTCTTCTCTATTATTAGCCCCTAGTGAATTCACTGCAGATTCACTCATTTTCTCTGTTCAGCTACAGATGATCTGATCCTAATGAGGGAAGATCATAAACTCTTCTTCAGGCTCAACAGGATCCTCCTGTAGTTATTTTCCTATTCTGACTTCTATGTGAGCTCTGCATGATTCTCCTCCTCCATCTTCTCCTGTCCACGTCACACTCCTGATCTCGTCTTTGTTTATCTGAACATCCTTTACATAGAACTTCAGCTCAGAGATGCTCTCGATATCCTTGATTGATTTCTTGTACTTTATTTTCACAAAATTATACATTGGCATCGCATCCTTCAGTTTATCTTCAGCATCCTTCGCTAATGTACTTTCATCGTTGGTAATCAGATATCCGATTGCCTCTGACACTGTGCCGTCACGATTTTCCTCAATAATCACCTTAAAGAAGGAATCAGGCACTGCTTTCTTTGAGTCTCTGCGTCTTTGGTCTGCAGATTTGGCTTTTATTATTGGTCCAGTGTACATGTGGATGTTACAGATCTGGTCTTTTAGGTTTTTACGACACCATTCCTCTAAAGCATTCATCATGCAATTATTTAGCACAGCACACTGTGGTGAAATGTTGGTGGAAGAGAAAGTGTCATTATAGGCTTCCTGACACCACCTGTGATTGGCCGCCGCAGCAAGATGACCTCGAGTGTAGCCTGCGACTTTACTATGATTAGATAATTTACGTTTTACTTTTTCCTTTATGACTGAAGTGTCCTCGTTTAGTATCTCATACACCCATTCAGCATTCCTGGTGTTTCTATTGTATGACATGACGTAGGTTCTTTTTTTCTTAATTTCTTTTCTTGAAGGACATCCATCAATTAATTTATATTTGGATTTGACGGTTTCAGTTTCTTTAGAGGTGGCTTCCCTACCAAACAGCTCTGAGAGTGGGATCTTAATGCCAGTGGATGAAGAACTTGCAGATCCACCATCACTACACTTATCTGACGCCATCTTGATGAAATCTGTAGACAAATTTCAGCAACAGAAAGAGCTCTTGTATGAGCTTATTAATTTCACTTCTTTAATTTCTTCAAGGATCTTCTCCTCTGATCAGACTAAAACAATGTGCACAAGGACAGAAAAAAACAACATTATGTCAAAATTCCCCTTTATTCATTGATTGATTGAGAAGTGAGTTAAAGGTGGACTCACATGAACAGACTGAAGGTCAGATGAACACACACGTCTGCTGTGCTGATTTTACACCAGATTTTGCTCTACAATAACAGACAAACATGTTATAATGGGTTATTACAACTCAATAGCCACATTTCCACTGTCGGGCCAGTGCGAGCCAGGGCTTTTATCAGGCCGGGCCAACGATGGATAGCCTGGTAATGCGATTAACTGTTTTATACTGAAACTTTCCTTCTAAAAGTGCTTACTTGGTATTATCCAGATTTGTTTGCACGTTAAACACACGTCGGCCACAACAGAAAAAAAAAACCTGCAACTGCATTAATTGCGTTAATTTTTACCGCGTTAAACATTTAAAATTAATTGCATGCGTTAACGCACTAATTTTGACAGCACTAATAAGTGAAGTTTTCAAACTAATTTCGAGAGGAGCACGTGATATGATTGACTGCAGCTGGCCACTCATCTACATTCACTAGTTAGCCAATCAGATTAACCCCAACTCACTATAAGTAGCCTAGCTAGAACTACTCTCTTATCTTCGTTTTCCGAAGAAACCCCCCATCCACCCCTTCTCCTCCTTTTTTCTTTTATCACGGGGAGCTCTCGAGAACCACCTTATCTCGTTCTCCCCTCATATGCTCTATGGACCAGGCGGGAGCCCTGGGCTCACCTATCTCCGAGCTCAGGGTTCTCTCCCGGGACAGCATGCCAAACCTGCTAACAGTTGTCAAACAATATCTAAGTGTGAACTCTTGAATTATATATTATCTATGTTAGGTGTGCAATCTGATACAATGACACAAATCATAAAAATAAAGCTTCTTTATTTTGGTGTCATATCAAAACAAGACCTAAAAGGTAGGGATTAAGCCAAAGGAAGGCTGTATAATTTTTATGCACGAACTTACTTTCTCAGTTTTCGCTTTTAATTCAGTCATGCCCAGTGGCCGTCAATCCTTGAACCAGTCTCCATTATTGTAAGCTGCTTGCTTTTCTGTCTGTTCCATTACTCTGTATTTTTTAGATGTTTGCTCACACTTTTTTTGCAGTCTGATGCGCGTCAAATGCACAAAATGGCCAATTTGCGCCACAGGATGCCTAATGCTTCTTTGAATTGACTTCACATGTAAGTCACTCGCGCTTCACCCACTTCTGCTTATTACATATGTGATACACACAAAGTGTATATACAGTTGTGTTGTTTTGTTTAAATTCGATGGGTTTACTAGTTGTAAAAAAAAATGTTTGTGCAGTATTTGCTTGCAAAGTAGTGGATATTTGCATTTTCATGGAGAGGACTTTTATTTTGACATTCGATCCATAGAATCTACCACAGTGAACTGCGCACTCCCTCAGATCGCCAGAGGAGCTGCAAAGGAGCAGACGTGACTCCATAGTTTTCATTTTATTATCATGTTTTACAGTAATCTGTCTGCTGGGTCTCCGGAGGTGGGGCCTGCAACAGATTCTTGGGGGCTCGTCTGGGATTGGCTTCACGTGGCACGAGGAGGCTGATCCACTTATTTCTGGACCATGGGATCAGGTGGCGCTGGATCTTGAGGTCGGCAGCTACTATGGCAACAGTAACAACGAGACACGCAGCAGTTTGGACAGACAACTGTCTACATCCCAGGTAGTAACAAGCATCAGTAAAGACTAAGGAGGACAACGTCATGGCAGAGCGTATGAGGAAGCGATTGGTGTGGGACATCCGCAAAGATCTAATCACGCTATCTGCTGATGAGCTGTTTCGCATCGCCAAGGCTCTCGAGCCTGTACGAGGTAAAGGTGTATCTGGGCTGGATATAGAGGACAGTGAAGGGTGTTATGAGTATATAGATACCTTCATGTCAAGTGAATCCTTGTTTGAAACTGAAGATCAAGGCCTTAGTGAACTGTTGTCATTGCATGAGGTTGTAAAATCAGCAAAACAGATATGCACTACATAAAGTACACCTAATGTTGATACAACCACTCACCCTACACATGTCTCACATTCACCGAACACTGATGGACAGACACTGACTGACAACACATACTTACCATCATCACTCCATCAAAACAAACTCAGGGGGTGTTAGTGGGCCTGAATCCAAAACAAATATGGCGATGAAGAGAATTCTAGCAGAATTCATCAAAAATGTGACACTTATCACAGACACTGAACCACTGAGTAGTGCAACTCGAAGTAAGGAAATTGTACCCCATACCACACTGAACAACCTCAGCGGGAAGCTCATAACAGTGCATTTCCTATAGTGGGTCTTCCATGTATCCAGCCCCGAGAGTTCAAGATACTTGGAGGCCAGATTGGGGACCACTCATCAGATATCACATACAACAATGTGTAGACAGATGGATGCTGGTTTGAGGGAGAACTTTAGTGATACTGAAATTATCAGAGGGGTGCTAAGGATCATCAAGCCTGGCATTTTCAAAGACATGCTGATAAATAAAGATGACATGACGGTGAATGAGTTGAAAGGGTTCTTACAGTCACATCTAGGAGATCGAAACAGCACAGAACTATTCCAGAAACTGATGTGCACTAAAAGTGACCACGAGACACCTCAACAGTTCTTATACCGTGTGATGGGGCTGAAACAAAAAAAACTGTTTGCAGCAAGACAAGCCGATTATGACTGAAAGTACAGTGCAAGATCTATTTCACACAGTATATCAAAGACTTAGTCACAAATGCAAAGAGATCTGCAGCGAACTGAAACCACTGCTTGCTGACAGTAATGTGACTGATGATACTATCCTCAGACATGTCATGAAAATCACGTGTGACGAAAATGAAAGACTGCGACGGTTGGGCCCAGCTAATAGACTGAAACAGTCAATGGCAAATAGTGCACAAGTCCACACTGACCCCACCATTGACGAGGGCGGCAGGACAGAGGGTGCTGTAAGAAAAACCCAGAACGATACAATTAAACAACTCACTGCAAGAATTGATGCTGTCTCCACTGTAGTTGATGCACTGCAACAGTCTATGACAGCATGTGTGGAGAGGGGTTGCCAATGCTCAGTCAGTCATCCAGTTTCACGCAGAGTGGGCTACTCACGGTGTTGTGCACAGTGTACAGGAGAGGGGAGGCAAGATTGTCCACATTGTTTTGTCTGTGGTGAGGAGGGGCATCGAGCAGAACAGAACAGAACAGAAACCGGCCACTGCAGGGGGGCAACCAGTGACCGCAGAGCGAATGTCCCAAACTGACCCAACTTCTATAACCCTGAATGTACCTGAGGAGAAAAAAAACAAGCAATCACAGAAATAAAAGCCATAAACAAAAGGGCAAAACAACAGACTTGACTGTGGATTACATGACTGTAGAGACCCCTTGCAAATCAAAAACTATCACCATAATTCAGCTGATAGAAAGCAAAGCATTAACTCAGTGTAACTTAAATGGACTTACTGTGAAGGCACTGCTCGACACAGGGGCACTGGTGAGCATGGTAGATCGTGCATGGAAAGAGAAATACCTACCTGATATCAAGGTGAGGCCATTGCGAGACCTGTTGGGATGTGGAAACGATCTGGAGATATGTGCGGTTAATGGAGAGCCTATCCCTTTTGACAGATGGACAGTCATCACAGTCAACTTGCTAGGAAATGAGGACCCCAACCTTTCCATCAATGTGCCCTTTCTTGTGAGTAAAATGCCGATTGAGAGACCACTCCTGGGCTTCAACGTAATTGAAGAACTGATTCAAGGTCAACCTGAAAAGCTCAAGCAAACACTCACCACACTAGAAGCTGGAGCAATTGATGTCCCAACAGAGAAAGCACAAACCCTAATTGAAGTTATCCAGAATACAGAAGAAGAGTAATATGGTCTTCTAAAAGTCAGCCAGAGGGCAGTTGTTGTACCGACAGGGCAGGTCACTTGGGTACGATGCTGCTTTAAATCCAAAGGTAGTGCAGCTGGACTATGTAGTCTATGTAGACTATGTGTGGACTATGTTTGAGCCACATATGGAGAGTACCCACCTGAAGTGTTTGGATGTTGGAGAGGGGCTACTGACGGTACCCAACAGCGATAATTCACATATATATCAGTACATATTGGAAATAACACTGGATATGACATTATACTACCATCGGGCACACTCCTTGGAAGATGACAGAAGATAAAAAGAATTGTGGAGCCTGAACAATCAAGTGGAGTAAGGCAGACAGAGATAGTCCAGACTACAATGACACGAGAGGCAGAGAAAAACACAGGTTTGTGGCATCCTCCTGTAGACTTGGGACACATGAGAGACAGCCAATGTGAAATATTGGGAAATAATGCTTGCGTGAAGAAAATGGACGGCAAACTCCAGCTGTGTGTAGACTACCGCCTCCTAATTATAAAGACAAGGACATTACACCAAAACCTATTGCTACTGGTGAATGACTTACCTGTTGAACCTCCAGCAACAGCACCTGGATCCTTGAGACCTGATAGGAAAAAACGGACAGTAAGACAAACAATCATCAACCATATGGACGACAGAGACAGTGACTTGGTAGATTCTAATGAGGAGGAAAATGCAGGAGGGTATTGGTTAAGGGCTCCAGTCCATCAGCTGGCTTCAAAAAGTCCCCAACCCCCCCGAGCAAGCTCCTATAAGGGAAAACATTTGTGTTATGCCAAGGAGAGAAAATTCAGGACAGATTCACAACAGCGAAATGCAAAGGTGAGTGGTGGTGGTGAGTAAGCTACAGGATGGGAAGAAAAAAAATATATATATTTTGGCAAATTTTTGATCTTTGTTCGGATTCATTTGATATTTTTTTGCTGCTAAAATAGACCAAAATAGTGATTATTTCATCAAAAATATATAATATATTTTTATATAATATATTAAATATACTGGGATTCCAAAGTGGTGATTTGACTGACATGAAAAGTGACCAATCACAGTCGACCTTGTAAAAACAATGTTCGTGCAGTATTTGTCAAAGTAGTGAATATTTGCGTTTTCATAGAGAGGACTTTTATTTTAACACTCGATCCGGAGAATCTACCACAGTGAACTGCGCGCTCCCTCAGATCGCCAGAGGAGCTGCAAAGGAGCAGACACGACTCTGTGGTTTTCATTTTATTTCATTTCCACCTGGGGATACTCTTCCCGAGGCCCTCAGACTATGCAGAGCCACTGATACGATCCAAGACCAACGACGAGATGAACCAAGGTTTCCATATCCTGGACCAGGCCGAATCCCGAGCAGCTACTGTGATGGTCATGGAAGAGTGGAGAACATGAGACTGATTCCTCTGACGCTCCAGGGACAGACGAGTCTTCGCTGAGGCCAGCTTCCAGCCTCCGCCACTGAGACTGCAGCTCTGCACAAGACGTTTGGCCAGCGGAGAAATTAAAATGGTCGTGCCCAACTGAGCCTGGTTTCTCTCAAGGTTTTTTTTCCCTCTCCGCTGTCGCCATTGGCTTGCATGGTTCGGGATCTGTAGAGCTGCGCATCGTTGGATTTGCTCTTCAATATTTGGACTCTCAGTAGTGATTATTAAATCACACTGAACTGAGCTAAACTGAACTGAACTTAAACACTACAAACTGAACTACACTGTTCCTATTTACTGTGATCTTTTATGTGAAGCTGCTTTGACACAATCTACATTGTATAAGCGCTATACAAATAAAGGGGAATTGAATAATCATGTTTTTCAGTAATCTGTCTGCTGGGTCTCCGAAGGTGAGGCCTGCAACACATAGACTGCCAAAACACCACCACCCGGCCCCCATGTAATGATTGTGAGGGCGCAAGTGAGATATCTATAAGTCATTTAAAACATTTATTTGCAAACTGAAATAAATATAATTTGATTACATGGTTTGGAATTTGATGTTCTATGAGATTATTCAATTTTATCGTGACTATTTTGCGTTTAAACAAGAGTTTTGCAGCATCACAAAAAATTTGCGAATTCTTGTTGATTTTGCGTTGGATTCAGCGATCGCGGAATCGCAAAAAAACTAGTATTGAGTACTAGCAGCAGTTTTCTTGGACTGAAGGGCTTCATTTATTTGATATATATATATATATATATATATATATATATATATATATATATATATATATATATATATATATATATATATATATATATACACACACACACACACATACACACACACACACACACACTACCAGTCAAAAGTCATTTTTATTAGATTTTTTTCATACTTTTTGTTTTTTTCAAAGAAAATGATACTGTTTATCAGGGCGGTGTTAGGTTTCCCGTATGTTTTGTAGTGTTTTGTGTTTTCCTTTCTCGTCTCTCTTCCGTTGTGTCCTCTATCCTGTCCTAGGTATGCAACCATTGGTCGAGAAGGCTGTCAATGACCATTATGGCCCACTCGGCGCACCAATCAGGAGCTGCTCCACCACGTCTAAAAGGCTTTCACTTGAGCTGTTCAGCAGGAGCACTTGGCTCGCCACCGACCTCCTCATTTGCGGCGGCCAGCCTGTTCAGTTGTGTTTGTATTATTTTTGTTGCCGTTGTAGTTTGTCTCTCGTTTATGTGATCTATATATTAGATAAGCTTGCGCAGCTCAATTTAGTATTTATTATTAGGAAGTCGAACAATCTTTATAAGAATTGGATTATCAGATGAGCTCTTGTTTTGCTAATGGCTAACAGTGTACACTTTACGATAACTGTCGTAATTTTGAGCAGCATAGTTTTCGCGTGTTGGTTTATGGAGGAGTTGCCACATTTGTAATTATGTTTTGGAATAGGTAAGAAGTTTATTTAAGCGTTGAATACGCTGAAGATTGTGGTTTTAATTCTGCATATTTCTTTGGTTAGTTAGTTTAGAGGGTTGTGGTTTAGTTACATTGTTTTGTTATATTTATTTCTTTGTTTTGACAACACTCCTGTTTCGTTTTTTGTTCAATTCAGTTATTTAAAATTACATTCTAAACTCTTATATTCATTGTTTGATATTCTCTGTTTAATAAATTGTAAATTTTTGTTTCACTTATCCATCGGTTGTGTTCTCATTTTCAACCAGCACCACAAGAGACTCACTGAATGATACTAACATGTTAATAACAATTAAATGTAAAAAATATATAAATTGTTAAAAATGTAATAAAATATTGAGTAACTGCTTTCTTATTGTATGTAGTTTTAAATGAAATTACTACAGTCATTTTTGCTTTTATTACTATTACAATAATAATAATAATAAATATTAGAGTGATTTCTGAAGACTGGAGTAATGAAGCTGAAAATTTATCATTAAAAATCACTGGAATAAATTATTAAATTCAATTGTAAACTACTTCTGAACAGTTATTTTATATTGCAATAACATTTCACAATTTATACTGTATTTGTGATGAGATAGATGCAGCCTTGATGAGCAGGGGAAGCTTATTTTAAATTTTTTTAAGTCTTACTCAGCCTAAACATTTGACCGGTTGTGTATGTGTGTGTGTGAGAGAGTGCATGCGTGTATGTATGTGTGTGTGTATATATATAAATGTGTATATATATGTATGTATGTGTGTGTGTATATAAATATATATATATATATATATATATATATATATATATATATATATATATATATATATATATATATATATATATATATATATACACACACACACACACACACACACACATACATATACATATACATATATATATATATATATATATATACACATATATAGTGTATCTCTTGCCTAGTTAACCTAAAGGATATATGCAGAAGGACTGTTTATGTCCAATAACCCAGTTTAAACATGGATGCTGTTACAAAATCACTGCATTTAAGGTCTGTTTTCTTTATAAATCAGTGATCTTCACTGCCTGATAGATATACGATATAAAGTGGGTCTCAGACTGGACAAGAAGCACTGCATTAAATATATATTTTTTCCACGCCATTTCTTTAAAAAATATAAATTACAGTATTTTTACAGTAAACATGTTAAATATGTTAAATAATTATTACAGTATATATATTACAGTATTTTTAGTGGAGTTTTTGTGCTCGCCTGCTGTTACTGACAGGGCTAGTTTACACTTAAACTAGCTCTCGTTTTACACTTAAACAAATAAATGAATGCTTAAGTCTATTTAACGGATTGTATTTTAATTTCATTAAAACAACAATGCTGTGAAAGGAACTGTATGAAATTGAAAATCACATTAAGCTTTCACCGGAGGTTTATCTGTAGGGAAAAACACTAGCTGTGCCATATACCCAATTAACCTAGTTAGCCTTTACATTGCACAATAGCTCAATACTGATTTCTTACAGAATAACTAGTATAATATTATGTTATTATAGCAGAAGAAAGTAGTTATTAAAACTAATTTTGTTTAAAAAAAATCAATGTATTGAAACATCTCTCTGTTAAAAAGCACTTGGGAAAATATAAAAAGAATTAAAATTCAATAGGAGGGTGAATAATCTGGCCTTTAACATCTCCACAATGCATAAAGCTTTAATTTACATGAAAATAATTAGTTCTCACCTTTACTTGAGAGTGTCGTCAGCTATTCGGCAACCCTGGGCGATGTCTGTGATGTCTGTACAGCTACAGGCAGGTTCAGCTTCTTAGGGCTGGATAAGAGTAAAGTGTTCAGGCTCAGATAAAAGATTAATAAAACAGAAATTAATCCGACAATTCGCTATATAAACTCTTCTAAATTCTACAAATATGTCAGCACTTTTCTTGCTGATGCTGTAACTTGGGGGAAAAAAACCCCGCATAGAAACGGGTGAGAGAGATCACCTTTGCATGCAAAAAGAAAGTCATACTTCAGTGCCATCATGTTTTTCTGATACTAGTAAAACAGCAATAGAAACATATCTCAACTCCTAATGTCGCAAGTTAACACACTTAATGCATTTCCTTTCAACACATCCCATAATTTCTAAAATATCAGCTAAAAGATATGTTGATTTATGGTAAAAGTACCAGAATTAGTTTCCACCATTTTGTTTCTATACCACCTTTGCTTGCAAAAGAAAGCCATGTATCATAGTGGCCTGTTCCTGTCTCCCAGGATGTATAGTTTGTGAAATGCTGCCGAGGTCTCTTTACATTCAGAGCTTCATCCTTATGAGTTAGTGTTTAATTCAAATACACTATTTTCTTTATTCCCTGCTGTTACACTAAATGTGTCAACTATACTGTATTTTAGAGATGATCCTCTCTTGGGAAGATGCCGTTCAGTTCCTCTTCCCTTCTCTTTTGGTGATTATTCTGGAAACCTAGTCCAATCAAATGAGTCTAGAGATTTATTATAAAATATAAGTGCTGTAAAGATTCACCAGTAAAAGCACAACTCGCCCTGACACATTTAACCTGCTTCAGCAGAAAATTGGAAACAGGATAAATCTCATGACTAATATTGAAATGTGACTTGCATGTCACTGAAATATGTCACTGAGCTGAGTGTTGTGATGAGTTAAGTGTTGTATGTGTATACAGGTTGTGGAGTTTCTCCACAAAGCCATTAACCTGAATGATCTGACTGAGATTGAAATGCATACAGTGACCTCTAGTGGCCATTTACAATATGTGCTATCAATGCTGAAACTATTGACGAGGCTCACACGCTGAGTACTTTTGCCAGAATGCTTTATTCATCTCACATAACTCAACTAGGCTTAACATGGCCTTGTACTGCCATCTAGTGGCCTCTTATGATAGGCTTTCAAAACACCTATCAATACATCTTCCCCTTTTTTTTTTACTTGGAAACTAACTTTTTTACATATATATGAACAATTTACATTTCTTCTATTAACCTTTTTGGTGTTTGTATTTGCTTCTTTGGACGTTCTGTCAGTCTCTCAACATCATTCTTTCTGTCAGTCTCTGTTAACTTGTCTTGCAATTCTGATTGTTCCTTATGCTTTGAGATTTCCACATCCTGAAAGTCACTTTTTTGCTTCCTATGGCTCTCTGTGGCACTTTCAGCTGGTGTCTTCTGTTCCGCCTCATTAACTTTCCATGTTCTGTCAACACTTCATAAGACATAGGCATGGTCTCTTTTGTCACTTTGGCCAACAGTCCCCACTGTCCATTACATCTCCCCACTGTACCATGTCTTCTTGAGCCAGTGGACTCAATGATTTTGCTGTTCTGATGTAATGGTTCATCTGCCTCTCTTTCGCATGATTCACAGAACTTTGCATCATGTGATGATTAGCTGATGGAAGCCTTGTCCGCGGTTTCCGATTTATGAGAATTTACGCTGGTGAAAGGCCATTTTCTATAGGTGATGCCCAAGCGGCAACCTCCCGCTCTCCCTCGGGAAGCCAATACAGAAGTAACTGAAACTGCAATTCATCAAAATTCCGCTAGTCCTGGCTCCATATGGAGCAAATTGCAATTGAGCCTACTGTTAGAATGGCCAACTTTACAGCAGAAAAAACACCAGGCTGGTGTTTACAGCCTGGTACAAAGAACGATTTTGGTTCATATAGCTATTATTACCCTCCATGACAACTGTGAGGGGGGTGAATTTTTTTATAACTCATCCATTTCCTTTATATTAGGTTATATTAAGTTTGCATAATTAAGGGCGTGGCCACTTGAGTGACAGCTAGGTCTCGCTGGTCGCCGTCACTTCACCTCAGCTGACTCCGGCAGATTAGCCACTGATCTCGGCATATTTACACAGTCAGCTGCCTTTTGGGCTTATTTCTTACAATTATCAGATGATATGGGATGCTGTGTGCACTTAATTGTGCTCACAAACCATTCACGTGGCCTCCATTTCCCATGTGAGTAAAGTTATATACTTGTATACCATCTCTATAAATGTATTTGTTTTATTTAAGATCATTTATCATTAATATTTTTCTTCAGACCCGTAAAGCACTCCAGAATGTGACAGATTGATTAGCTGTAGGCTCTAGAACAGTCATCTGAAGCGTTGTCATACAGTGTTATGCTGGAGTTCATCAATAGTCTTGCCTTTACTAACACACACTATATCTGAAGTGTTTGGAAGTAATTCGCATTTTCCTCCTGTAGAAAAAGGGCATAAGAGCAATGTTTAGTGGCTCAATGTATTACTACAGTGTATTTAAAAGTCTAAACACTTTATTGATATAGTGTACAGCCAAGCACATGTGGTCAGAACACAAACGAGTCGCAGGTAATAAAGTATCAAGCGTTTCTCCCAAAGTAAAGTCTGTCTGCCAGGTCTAAGCAGAGTGCCAGCAGGTGTCTGTAGCTCCGCCCACTCTCCGCCTCTTTGCCCTTGTTTGGTATCCCGCCGTGGGTGCGATGACGTGCGAACAAAATGGTGACGGTTGGCCGCGCCTACTTGTATGGAAGGCCATTGGGGCCAAAACGTCTGCAACAAACGCGTTTACACGTTATTACGTGTTAACACGTAATTTACGCGTTAACACGCAATTACGCGTTAACACGTAGGTACGTGTTAACACGTGATTTACGTGTTAACACGCAATTTACGTGTTAACACGTTTTTTTTAAACTAGTGTCATTTTTAAAGCACAATCATTTAATAATTTCTCCAACCTGCTCATTTTAAAATGTATAATGTCATTTCACTTAAATCACAATAAATGATTTGGAGTCAATGAACTGTAGTAGATATTTTGAATTATGAAAGGCTAAACATTTTCTGCAATGATATGTTTGATGGCCGGGGACATTATAATTCTTGTCATTCAGCTGCTGAGATTTCTTTGAAAATGTGTCCAGAGAAATCAGTATGAGCTTTATTTGACAAGTGTGGGCAATCACACTAGAAATGTATGTGTTTTTTCAGGAGCACAGGATACATACAAATCAACACAAGGACACAGAATGACATAAGTGGATATAAAATAAACAATAAAACATTTTGGTTACAAAAATCTTAAAGAGTAAGGGTTGTGTATATGTATGACCATAAAAATAAACAGGTAACAACTGATCTAATAATTAAGATCTATAGAGATAAAGATGTGTAGAGATCTGAAGGTTGGGCAGGTGCACAGCAATAATCCTCTCCGCTGTCCTGACAGTCCGCTGCAGTCTTCTTATTTCTGATTTGGTGGCTGATCCGAACCAGACAGTATTTGAAGTTTTGTCAGATGAAGTGGTGGCAGATTGTGCATTCTCATACTATATGTAACAGGTCATTAATTACTAAACACATAAATGATTTAATGCAGAGTAGCCTATCTTGGTGAGGTTTATGTCTGCAAATAATGCACATATTGTAGAACAAACATTTTATAATTTATAATTGTGTTATACATTTATGCTTGTAATATATGTTAATTGTTTACAGAACTTTGGACTATGTACTTTTGTCTCTGTACTGGAAGATCCAATCACCAAGACAAAATATTCTTGTGTGCAAACAACTGACAATAAATAATTGACAAGTTTCCATAAAACTATGTAATAACTAAGCTCCTTTCTGCCTTTTAAGAAAAAAACTAAATTATGATTAACTGAATCAAAATTACAAGATAAAAAGTCGAAATAATGATTTAATAACTCAAAATTATGACTGAATAAATCTGTAGAAATTACATTATGACAATAGGTGGCGAAAAACAACCATCTAAATGTAGAACTTAATTCTCTAAAGATGATTAATCTAATAAAACAAAGTTTTTTAGAGAGTTATTAAATCTTTAACTGAAAATGTCATTTTTTCAAGCATGCAGTTTTCTTAAACAAGCTAATGAAATAACCTAAACTTAAACTAATGTTCCATGGTAATTTACTTGACAAGTACCTTTGCATTGTAGTGGGTAACACATGCAGTTGAAGTCAATGCAAAATGTTAATTTAAAATAATATTTCCCACATTATCTTATATATATAGTCATAATAAGTCTTATAGTATATATATATATATATATTCTCGATTGAGCAAGAGGGGCACCTCAGCCAATGAAGGCAAACGGGCAGTGGCTCTAGGCACCGGGCCACCCCACTGTGCACATATATATATAAAATGTGTGTGTGTGTATATATGTCGATCAATTATTATGCAAACTTTAATACCTTTTTTAAAATATTAAGATGTTGTTAGCAATTTTATCTTGACAGACTGGCACAATTCAGCATGTAGACTCTCAAATTAAAAAAATAAATCACGCATTGCGGCCAGGCATGCACAGAGCATCTCCGTTCTCACAATGAGTTTCTGAGTTCTATCATCCAACCAAGTTCGTTCTTCCGAAGTAATCTGAGAACAAGGTCAGTGCTGCAAATAGCTTGTAAAGCCTGGCTCATTCAAAGAGACCTGCGCAATGAATGATAATGTCATTAATAATCAAAACAGTATAAATCAGGCTCCTCTAAAACAGTAAATATTGCACATAAAATTTAAAAAATGGTGTTTTGGCGCTGAAGCATATAGCGGACTTGTGCACTTCAGATGGTATTCCCTCTTGTTTATTGTGTAGATAACGGAGAAAGAAAAAAACACACATTACAATTAAGATACAAATTATATCAAATCAAATGTTTCAAAAAGATAATTTTCCAAGAAAAATACAAGTGTATGTTTTTGCTCCTGCCTATGAATGGATGATTTCTTTTGTTGTGTGGAAAATAAGGGTTTGATTAGTGCTCCACTGTAATTGTTGTGTCTCAAACCCCTGTCATATGTCTGCTACATGTTTAATTTCTCATTATTTTAAAGATTATGTCATGCATAATTTTTCCTCATTCTGATGTGGTTTCATTTTCTCCTCACTTGCTGCAGGAGTTTTAAAATCCTAACCGATAATAAAATCTGGTTGCAGCGCACACGAGGCGAATCTTCTGCGATTTCATTATCTCAAATCTTAAACGTGCGCACACTAGAAGATATGAAAACTGCGGCACAGCACACTACAAGATACTCTTAAGAGTGTGCCTGATAGAGCACCTAATTGCAGAATAACTCTGCTTTTTATTTATTATAGGCTAGGTTACAAATATTTGACCATATGCCAGAGCGAACAGCCTGCAGAATGAAAAATGCTGCTTGGGGGAAAAAAAATGTTTTTTTCCTACAACCCTACTGTATAAAATTTCTTTTTTACGTATAATGTTCTATTACTTAAAATTTTGTTAAAATGTATAGGTATAGTTTATATATAAAATGAGCCCTAGCTTATTCCGCTTTGATAATTATGCAAGGATAATATTGCATATTCGGTTTAGGCCTGGATAAATTATGTATTTTATAAAATGATTGTTTATGGACTAAGCTAACTGTAATTCAAGCGAAAGGAGAGAGACCGAGTGAGCGCGCGAGAGGACTCATATCTCCTTGGTGACCAATCTTCATTGATTGCGGATTCCAGCAGTAAGAGCAGACTGTGAAGGTTTAGTAACAGAGTTTTTCTTAAAATGTCGCAATGCACACAACATAATGAGTGACATATCAGAATTAAAAAAGAGGATAAACTGTTGGTGTGCATCTCGCTGGCGTATCTGTGATCAAGACAGAACGTGTTTGTTTGAGATGATCAAGAGCCACGTTATCCAGGGTAAATCACCAAATGAAGAAGAGCCACAGCCATCAGGAGGAACTTTGGATGCCAGAGGAATCTGTCTGAAATAAATGTCTTTGTGTAGTGAACAAGCATGAATAACATTCAGGTTTTAGAGTATTGGAATTCTCAGCTTCAACCTGCATGTTTTTCATGCTTGTTAACCATTTATTAATATGATTTACTATTACCATTAACAAAGCATTTGTGAGTGTAATTTATTGTAGTGTACACTCCAGCATTATCTAATGTTACATTTGCTCATTGTTTGTTCTTGTTACCACTAATGTGTTAATTAACACTGTAACAGGCGTTAATAAGAGTTATCTTACATTTCTTTGTGTTTAAGGATCACTTTACTTCTGTTGTTTATGGGGACTTTTATTTTGACAAAAAATCCGATTTTCAGAGCTAAAAAGAAATAATGAGAGAACAGTATGTGCATTTCATGACGGTTTAACAGAGCTCGTACTAAAAAGGACGGTCACCAAGTTTATTCAGCAACCCCCCGAAAAGGCATACGGTTTGTTAATGTAGACTATTTCATTTAAATTATTTTCGCTAGTCTCTCTCTCTCTCTCGTAATTTTTTATCCTCGTATGAATACAGCCCAACGCTATTTTACAGTTAGATGACTGGTAAAGAAGCAGGCTATCGGAAATTGAAATAAGAAACTGTCTCAGCGCAATCTCTGCCTTATTCCTCGCTGCCAAATATGTTGAGCTCCTTTTAAAGGAAGTGGACCAGATGGCGTAGGCTCGACGTAGCCATTGTGTAACAAAACGATTGCGCGCATCACCACATTAATATTTACGAGAAGGATTACGAGCTGTTACGACAGACACAGTCATCGGGACACCACAGCTACGTTTTACTTGAATTATTCATGATGAAGTGACCGAAGCACTACGATGCGCTTACGGTGACCTTACCTCATCAACCAAGATCATGACGGGAGAGTAACGCACGCGGAAGTGCGTTAAGAAATACAAACCGAAAGCAGCAAGTATTGCTGCTGTTTAATGTCTGGTTCAGTTATATATCGAAGCTAGTTTCTGCCAGATACGGCAAAATCATGCTTTAGAAATAGAGATTATGATTTAGAAAAGTCTAAATTATTGGATAAAAATCAAAATTGGAGGTCCAAGGTGGAGGTGAATAATTAATCTAATGAAATCTTTATAGTAAATTGAATCTTTAACTGAAAATGAGATTTAAAATGTTTAAAATTTCTATTATATAGTATAAAACATATACTTTCAAATAAATATCAGGACATACAAATATACCAATTAATCACACACACACACACACGCACGCACGCACGCACGCACACACGCACACACACACACACACACACACACACACACACACACACACACATATATATATATATATATATATATAGATAGATAGATAGATAGATAGATAGATAGATAGAAATATTACAATTCTGTCTAAAGATGTCAAAGTGGCATAAAACAGTATATATAATGCACAAATATTTAATACTACTCCATTCTATACAACAGGATGAGTCCATTTTTATGGTTGTCATGTTTTATGTTTTGTATTTGTTACTGCCAAAACATAATTTTATGTGTAAGCCTTGAATATTGTGTTGTGCTCCACCCTGATTTTCCACCTTTGACCTTTTCCAAAAATTTTACCCTTGTGCTCTCCCCAGCTCTCAGGTTAATTAGCTTCCAGCTGCTAATCATTATGAACCTGCCTGAGTCAGAGTGGTTTGGCTATAAATACTGCCTTCTGAAGCTATAGTGAGTTGAGGAACACTTCCTAGTTGGTATTTGTGATAGTGGTCACTAGTGGTTGTGGTAGTTGGATTAAGCCTTAAAGCCAAATTAATATTATTGTTCCTGCATGTCCATTACTATTTACTATTTTGTGTACTTAATTTGAGATTTACTTCCAAGTGTGACTAAAGGGTGAGTGCCTTTTATTTTGTATATCCTTTCACCTGTTCGTTTGAGAGGGGAAGCTCAGGGAAGTTTGTGTGTTTTTTTTTTTTTTTTTTTTTTTTTTTTTTTGCATTAGGTAAGCTAGTCCTCTAAATTTAGCTGCTTTCTCTTTGTGGTTAGGCTATACTCCCTCAGCTTGACAACTACTTTCTATTAAATTTCCTATATTTCTAATAAAGATCTTATAAATAAAAATAATAAAATTTATTTTATTGAAATATTTATATTTTTCTCTCTCCTTAACCCTGTGCTGACTCTTCACTCTGGGGCTGAGGATTGAAGTGTGTTCTTCACATTGCTTTAATTCTAATTCAATATTTCTACCAAATTTTAGTCTGTTACATATTTTTGTCAAACGAGCTCCTTGATTTAAAAAAATATATATAAACCTTTGAAGAGTACACTTGAAAACATGATTTATGGAAATTATTAAAACTGAATATTTTAGTAGTTTTCAGAAAATGTTTTTACATTTGAGTATAGAAGATTTAATATGAAAAGATTTAATAATAAAAACATGTAACCTCTTCATATAACTTTTAAAATTTAAGACCGTTAAAAGATTGTCCATTTTACTGGCCACTCGATGGATGAAAACACAATGAAGCAATATAGTCTAACTCTTTATCTATCTATTTTTTTTTTTTTTTTTTTTTTTTTTTTGTGATTTTTTTTTTTTACAGCGAACCTCTTCAAGACCGGACCTTCTGTATGAAATTTAGACTTGAAAGAAACTAGTTTATGAATACCTCCTCATGTAGAGGTGAATAAGTTGACAGAAGCTGAATTAAACTTGCTCAAACGCTGTTGCTGTCAAACATTGTTTACTTAACTTAGTCAGTTTAATGATGAAGGGATTGACCGACTATTTTACAATGCTCTCTTGTAAAAGTGTTTTATTTAGATATATTTGTGGCTGCTGTATTTTGAAGTTTATTTCGATACATGGAAAATGGATGTAGTTAGTATTATAAAATGCATTTCAATGTGATGCGGTGGTGCAGTATACTGTTGCCTCACACCAAGTAGGTTGCTGGTTCGAGCCTTGGCTGGGTCAGTTGGTATTTCTGTGTGGAGTTTGCATGTTCTCTCCTCGTTCGTGTGGGTTTTCTCTGGCTGCTCTGGTTTCTCCCACAAGTCCAAAGACATGCAGAACAGGTGAATTAGGTAGGCTAAATTGTCCATAGTATGGGTGTTTCCTAGTGATGGGTTGCAGCTGGAAGGGCATCCGCTGCGTAAAACATATGCTGGATAAGTTGGCAGTTCATCCTTCTGTGGTGACCCCTGGTTAATAAAGGGACTAAGCCGAAAAGAAAATGAATGAATTTCAATGTATTTTTTCCCATCCCTGCTCCTCCTGCTTGCGTGGGTTTCCTCCGGGTGCAAAGACATGCTGTATAGGTAAATTGGGTAAGCTAAATTGTCTGTAGTGAGTGTGTGTGAAGTGCTGGGCTTCAGCTGAAAGGGCATCCGTTGTGTAAAACGTTCTGAATGAGTTGGCGATTCATTCACCTGTGGTAAACCCAAATTACTAAAGGGACTAAGCTGAAAAGAAAATGAATATCGAAAAAATTGCCCCTTAGCCTATTTATATAACTATTACAAATATGTACATGTTATTAAACAATGTATTATATTTGATGTAAAATAAATGTATATTTTCACACAATTCTCAGTTAAAGATTCAATAACTATAATAATTTAAAAAAAAAAAACTTTTTATAAAATCATCCTTGGAGAATTAAGTTCTACATTTAGATGGTGCTTTGTGGCCACCTATTGTTGTAATGTAATTTCTACAGATTTATTCAGTCATAATTTTGAGTTATTAAATCATAATTTCTGCTTTTTATCTTGTAATTTTGATCCAGTTAATCATATTTGGGTTTTTCTTACCTCATTTGTTTACACACAAGAATATTTTGTCTTGGTGATTGGAGCTTCCAGTAGAGTAACAAAAAGTACATAGTGCAAAGTTCTGCAAACAATAAATATATATTACAAGCATGAATGTATAACACAAAATTATTAAGAAATACAGTAATTTTATAAAATGTTTGTTCCACAATATGTGCATTATTTGCAGACATAAACCTCACCAAGATAGGCTACTCTGCTTTAAATCATTCATGTGTTTAGTAATTAATGACCTGTTACATATAGTATGAGAATGCACAATCTGCCACCACTTCATCTGACAAAACTTCAATTACTGTCTGGTTCGGATCAGCCACCAAATCAGAAATAAGAAGACTGCAGCGGACTGTCAGGACAGCGGAGAGGATTATTGCTGTGCACCTGACCAACCTTCAGATCTCTACACATCTTTATCTCTATAGATCTTTATTATTAGATCAGTTGTTACCTGTTTATTTTTATGGTCATACATATACACAACCCTTACTGTTTATGATTTTTGTAACCAAAATGTTTTATTGTTTATTTTATATCCACTTATGTCATTCTGTGTCCTTGTGTTGATTTGTATGTATCCTGTGCTCCTGAAAAAACACATACATTTCTAGTGTGATTGCCCACACTTGTCAAATAAAGCTCATACTGATTTCTCTGGACACATTTTCAAAGAAATCTCAGCAGCTGAATGACAAGAATTATAATGTCCCCGGCCATCAAACATATCATTGCAGAAGATGTTTGGCCTTTCATTATACAAAATATCTACTACAGTTCATTGACTCCAAATCATTTATTGTGATTTAAGTGAAATGACATTATACATTTTAAAATGAGCAGGTTGGAGAAAATATTAAAGGATAGTGCTTTAAAAATGACACTAGTTAAAAAAAAAACATGTTAACACGTAAATTGCGTGTTAACACGTAAATCGCGTGTTAACACGTACCTACGTGTTAACGCGTAATTGCGTGTTAACGCGAAAATTACGTGTTAACACGTAATAACGTGTAAACGCGTTTGTTGCAGACGTTTTGGCCCCAATGGCCTTCCATATACTTGTAGCTTCTTTTGCAGTGTTCAGAAACCTATGGGTGACGTCACGGATACTACGTCCATATATTTTACAGTCTATGGTGATGCCTTGTAGTTAACAACAGCCAGGTGAGGATCTTCTCCTGTCTCTACAGCTTTTTTCAACAGGCGCTTTACAATCTGAACTCCTTTCTCCGCTAAGCCGTTGGATAAAGAGGACTCTATGTTATGTGGTCAAATCCATAATTACTTGCAAAGTCTTTAAAGCTCTGACTGATATACTGTGGTCTTTTATCGCTTATTACAGTGGTTGGGATACCATGACGTGCAAATATGGCTTTTGTTTCCACAAATAATTGCTCTGATGTTGTGTTTGACAGTCTCACAAGTTCTGGGCAATTTAAATGATAGTCCATGAGCAACAAGTAATCTTTGTCTTTCAGTTGAAATATGTTCATTCCAATCTTTCTCCATGGTTCCTTTGGTTTGTCATGTGGTTTCATGGGCTCTTTAGGTTGCTGATATCTGTGTCGCTGGCATACTTCACATTTCTGCACTAATGTCACTATGTCTCTGTGCATGCTTGGCCAGTACAGTACCTCTCATGCACATTTCTTACATTTCTCCATTACCAAGTGTCCCTCATGCACAAGTTTCAACATCTTTTTCCTCATGGTGTTGGGTGCGTCTATTTTTGTTCCTTTTAGCAGAACTCCTTCTAGCACTGTCAGTTCATCTTGAAAGTGTTGGTATGGTTTTTCCAACATTGCTTTCTCAGGCAAATGAATTATTTCTATCACTCTCTTCAAATGTTCATCCTTCAGCATTTCTTCAGCTATCTCTGCTCATTTTGCAGTAGATCCTGGTATCTGTACTCTGAAAGAGTCTACGTGAACTTGCACATCCTCCTCTGTGCTGCTTGTGCTATTCTGTAAACTAGCTCTGCTCAGGGCATCTGCCACAATGAGGTGCTTGCCTGGTTTAAACTCAAAGGCCAGATCATACTTCTGTAGGCGTAGCATTAGTCTTTGTATGCAAGGTGGCACTTCTCCAAGTGGTTTCTTTGAGATTGCTATGAGAGGCTTATGATCTGTCGAGGCCCTCAGA
Organism: Danio aesculapii; assembly: GCF_903798145.1. Lineage (NCBI taxonomy): Eukaryota > Metazoa > Chordata > Actinopteri > Cypriniformes > Danionidae > Danio > Danio aesculapii. The sequence continues at coordinate 4,931,645 of NC_079437.1, read as the reverse complement.
CTATGCAGAGTCACTGATTCGATCCAAGACCAACGACGAGATGATCCCAAGGTTTCCATATCCTGGACCTGGCCGAATCCTGAACAACTACTGTGATGGTCATGGAAGAGTGGAGAACATGAGACTGATTCCTCTGACGCTCCAGAGACAGACGAGTCTTCGCTGAGGCCAGCTTCCAGCCTCCGCCACTGAGACTGCAGCTCTGCACAAGACGTTTGGCCAGCAGAGAAATTAAAATGATCGTGTCCAACTGAGCCTGGTTTCTCTCAAGGTTTTTTTTTTTCTTCACTTCCGCCTTTAGTGAAGTTTTTTTTTTTCCCTCTCCACTGTCGCCACTGGCTTGCATGTTTCGGGATCTGTAGAGCTGCGCATCGTTGGATTTGCTCTTCAGTATTTGGACTCTCAGTAGTGATTATTAAACCACACTGAACTGAGCTCAACTGAACTGAACTTAAACACTGAAAACTGAACTACACTGTTCCTATTTACTGTGACCATTTATGTGAAGCTGCTTTGACACAATCTACATTGTATAAGCGCTATACAAATAATGGTGAATTGAATTGAATTGTCTCCAGAATCACTGGTCTTGCATAAACATACTCATGGAATTTCTCGCAGCCGAACACTGCACCTAGAGTTTCCTTTTCTATTTGTGCATAATTTCTTTCCGCAGACGTCATTGTGCGAGATGCATATGCAACTGGATACCACTCGATGTCATGTTGCTGAAGCAAAACTGCTCCTAAACCCAATTTCAATGCATCCGTAGAGATTTTTAGTGGATTATCTTGATCATAGAACTTTAAGACAGGTTCTTTGGTCCTTCAACCAAACCCACTCTTCTATATGTTCCTTTTTCCATTGCCACTCTGTGTATGCTTCCAACAGGTTTCTTAATGACCTTGTATTAGCTGACAGACTTGGAACAAACTTTCCTAGATAGTTTACCAACCCTAAAGCTCTCTGCAGGTCTGTTTTGTCTTTTGGTTCTGGCATTTCTTTGATTGCTCAGTTTTTCACTCTGTCCGGTTGTACCCCTTCTTCAGACAACCTCTCTCCCAGGAATGGAATTTCTCTCACTCCGAACTCACACTTATTTTTATTCAGTTTTAATCCTGTTTTCTGTGCTTGATTTAGGACCCGGCAAAGTCTTGCATTGTGCTCTTTCTTAGTGCATCCCCAGACTACCACACCATCAATGAAAACTCCTACTCCTTCGATTCCATCAAAAAGCTGCTGCACAGTTCTGTGGAATACTTCTAGGGCGGAGCTTATGTCAAACGGTAATCTTAAGAAACAATGCCTTCCAAATGGCGTATTAAAAGTGCACAGCTTTGCACTTACTTCATCCAGGATCATCTAATAGATTACAGATGAGGTATCCAATTTGGAAAAGCAACATGCTCCACTGATCGCACTTGTTATATCAGACTTTGTTGGAAGTCTATAGTGTTCTCTTTGAATCGCTTTGTTTAAATCTTTCGGATCTATACACAGTCTTAGATCTCCATCTGCTTTCTCCACTATTACAAGTGAGTTCACCCATTCTGTGGGCTCTTCTATTTTCCTGATGACTCCCTCTTTTATCAGTGTGTCCAGTTTCTCTCAGTCTCTTCTTGCTGGGTGAATAGCAGAACCCGTTTCCTTTATCTTTATCTTGTGTTCTCCTGGTAATCGTCCTATTCCTCTGAACACTTCTTTATATTGCTTTATCCAGTCACTGTGCATAACTTCTTTGGTGTTTGCATCTTTCTTTTTCTGTTTCACTGTCATGTCTTTGTTTATGACATGAACTTTTTTTATTAATCCAAGCTGCATACATGTTTTCAGTCCCAGTATTGCTTGTTTGTTTCCTTCTACAAGCACAAAAAGAACATTTTTCTTCTGTCCATTATAGGACAAACTTACTCTGCATACTCCCTTTGAGGGTATGGTATTGTTGTCGTAAGTTTTCAGATTCACCTTTTTTGTCACATATCCTGGGCTTTTTTTTTATCAGTGTTTGAAAATCTTTCATAGGCCTGATGTTTGCCTGTGCTCCTGTGTCTAATTTCAGTAAGACATCAGTACCATTTACTTCAACGTGTGCTATCCACTCACCATTTGAAGTAGTTTGCCCTTCTTTAATTGAGTCCAGGAAAATTGGCGCCTCTTCATCCTCATTGTCGCTTCTCTTTTCAAGGAGTTGAACTTTTTTCTTTGAATAACAGCACTTTGCGAAGTGATTTCTTCCTCCACAATTTCTACAGTCCTTTCCCAAAGCTGGGCATTTTCTCAGTGCATGTTTGTTGCCACACTTTCCACAGGCCCTGCTCTCTTCACTTGGCTTTTGTTGTTTTTTCTTATTTAACATGGCTTTTTCTGAAACGCTTCATACCCAGCAAGCAATAGCCGTCATTTCACCGACTAGGTAAAGTATAGACCAGATCTAGCCCGGCTACGTGTAACCCAATTTTAGCCCGAATAACTTTAAATTTGGTTGTATGTTGTTTTTTGCTAAATAAAGCGTATGATATGTATGATACTTCATCATGTAAGCAAAGTCAATAATGCTTATGAGGTTCCTGCAAGTAATAGACGTATAGACCCAATCCCGCCCAGCTATGTGTAACCCATCTCTAGCCCCCAAAAAATTAGCTTACCTGTCTTTTTTGGCAAAATACCTTGTGATATGTATGATATTCCTTTAAGTAAGGAAAGTCAATAACATTTATAAGGTATTTGCTTCTTAATAATATATGTTATTTTCATAGTCTGAGCGTAGCCTTGAATTAGCTCGTCTTCAGGCCGGCTATTTATAGCCCACTGATAGCCTAAACTGATTCACTGTAGTATTTGATCGTGTAGCACGTGCATCATGTCCGCATTATCAGTACTACATCCACAAGTGTTAAGGTGTAATTTCGTGACATGTTCTATTTGTAGCCATAATTTAGCTTTGAATTAGATGGGTTTTACCCACCTCGCAAAATTGACATAAAAATTAATTGTAGACTTACTGCCTTTTTATTTTTAATTAAAAATGAATATGGTATAATATATCTTATTTATAATATCTTACATATATCTTACGGTAAAACAAGCCAGATCTAATCAGTTAAGCAAAATTGACGCAGTTCCGTACTCCACACGATAGATGGCGGTATTGCACATTTGTCAAGTTAGCTGAAATAGACCAGCAAATCAAGAGGAAGAAAGCTGTTGCCGTTTGAAATTTTGAAGTTAGCGCTATGGATTGAGAGCGCGATTGTAAATCTTAGACAGAAATGAAAACGGTCTGATGGAGTGTTAAAACTTTTTAAACACGCAAAATTAAACACTTATTATTCAAAGTTCGGTGATTAAGAGCATTTATTGTGTACATTGAGAGTCGTCTTAATTAAATTGCCTCATGAAGTCAATAAAAAAACTCAGTCATGAGATGAAACGTCTGCAGTTCTGGCTTTTAAAATAATTGCTTGCTTGTGATTTTATAACAAAAGAAACTAACAAACACCAAGTTAATTCTGTTTTTAGTTAGAGCAATTTGTCTCTTACAGAAAACTAATTCAAATATAATTTGACAAGACAGCCTCCTCTACTGTGTATGCTGCTACAAGATTATTGATTCAGATTTGATAAACTTTACGATCATTTAGTAATGAGTAACTGTATATTGACTTGTCACAGAAAAATCAAACAAAGTAAGGTGATAGCTGTTATTATTATTATTATTATTATTATTATAATGCTTCACTAATATTTGTATCTATTTGTTTTTCTCCACAGATATTTGAGTGTGGCTATGTAAAATGAGCAGTCCAGCAGGTATGAGTTGCTTAAAGACTAAAACATTTACACTATGACCACATTTGCTGGTTGCCCTGTCCATATGCAGATTGCCCATGTGCATTCACAAGCTGGATGAAGCTTTCGAGTCGCATCAAACACACAGAATGAATAATAAACTATATTTATGCATTATCCATATAACTGCTGTTGACATAAAGAAACATTAAATATAGCACATTGATACTAAAATAGTTAAAATAAGTGAATAAATAACTGAATTAAAATAATTAATCAGCCATAAGCTGTAAACCTGTGGCTAATGTTATATGTTTTTTTTCCCCCTAGTTTTAGTACGTAGCCATCAAGCGTGATTGTGTCCTGAAGACCTACCTCATTTGAAGAGTCTGTGCATCTACCTCAATGAAGACTTGTAAAACAGTATGTGGTAAGTGTGTCAACCCATCTTCCTTTCATAAATGTATTTGTAAAACTCACAGTCACAGGACTGAGTTTAGAACACATCTCAGTATTTTCTCTCCTTTTTCTGCAGGACTGAAAGTGGCTGAATCTCAATGCACACACAACAGTGCAGATCTTTATCGTTTGGGCTGAGGATGCTGGTCCTGGGGACAGACCTACAGATGTTAGTGTAGAAGTTTTGAACCTGCTGAGTGCCACATATAGATTGGATGGGCTTTGTGGGTTCATGCACACTTAAAGGGTTTTTTTAACCAGAACTGAAAACGTTTAATTATCCGTGTTGTACCAAACATTGATTTGTCTTCGAAGTACAAATTAAAATACTTCAGGTGAAATCTGAGCTCTCTCATTCTCTATAGACAGCAATGGACCCAACTTGTTTAAAGTCCAGATAAAAACCTAAAGCATCCTCAAAACAGACCACATGCTTTCAGTTGTTCAATCAGAATATTATCAAGCTACAAGAATAATTTTGAGTGCATATAAAGCAAAAATAACAGCCGTTGAGTTTCTTTATTCTGTTGAACACAAGGTATTTTAAAGAAAGCTGAATACCTGTAACCATTGACTTCCATGGTATGTTTTTTACAGGTTTTCAGCTTTCTTCAAAATATCTTCTTCTGTGTTCAACAGGATCTTGATTTATCTTGTTTGTTTTGTCATTACTTTGACATTTTTAAATATATTTATTTTGTATTGTTTAATGTTTTTAATATTGTTAATGTTGATTTATTAACAAAAACTTTAATTAGTTTGAATGGATTGCATTTTTGAGAACCTGTTGATCAAAAATGTTGTTATGTGTATATGTGATTTTGTTGTTTATTAAATGTATAAACATAATCATTCATTAGCTGAAATTTTGATGACTTGTTTATACAGCCGTACTTAGACTTCTATTAGATTTTCACTGACAGCCCAAATTCAGCCTTGACCAAAATTCACCGTCTATTAGACATATATACTGTATGTAGTCGTTGTACAGATGTCTAAATGTAGACTAGTCTAGAATTGGGCTATGGTTAGACGTCTATTAGATTTTTACTGACAGCTCAAATTTAGCCGTGATTTAGCCTAGACCAAATTTCACCGGCTATTAGATGTATATATGCAGTCGTCTATTAGCTGTCTAAATGAAGACTAGTCTAAACTTGGGCTATGCTTAGACGTCTATTAGATTTTCATTGACAGCCCAAATTTAGCCGTGATTTAGCCTAGACCAAATTTCACCGTCTAATAGACGTATATATGTAGCCGTCTAAATTTGGGCTATGCTTAGACGTCTATTAGATTTTCACTGACAGCCCAAATTTAGCCGTGATTTAGCCTAGACGTCTAGGCTATGTTTAGACGTCTAATAGATGTCTTTTAAACCAAAAAATGCTTGCTGGGTACTGTATCCACTTCTGCTGTCTCCTTTTCTTCACTAAATGTCTTCAGCTGTGCAGACTTTGACGCTTGGCAAAATTGTATTGCCCTATCTAATGTTAGGTCAGTCTCTTTCAACAGTTGCATCCTCACTCTTTTATCTTGTACTCCAATTACTATTTGATCTCTAATCATGGAGTCACACAGCGTTCCAAAATTGCACGTGTGGCAGGAGAGATAATTAGTTGCATAGCGTCATTAATTTATGGGTCTTTGTTTCCGTCCTATCACCAAACGGCATTTGGGCTATAAAAAGGGGAAAACATTTGCTACCTGGAATGCGTCACCTGATGAGCTGCGGCGCCGTGAATGCGCTTCCGTCACTTCCCGGATCTGCCGAGGGCACTTGAAAGTCTAATCGGGTTGGATATTGCTTTGCCTAAACCAGTGGTCAGGAACCTATGGCAAAAAGAAAATAATCCTGAGAAACATCGAAAGTTTCAAAATGAGTGGACAGAAACATTTGCTTTATTGAAAGCTCTGGTGCTCTGCTCTGTCTAATTTGAAGTAAACGCATTTCCTCTTGAAAAAAATCAAATGTTAAGAGACATTTTGAAACCCACCATGCAGCTTTTGCGGTAAAGTACCAGCCGAGCGAAAGCCGAAAGAAGATGTGTGAGGAGCTCCAGCATAAAGTGCAAACTGGACAAAAACAGCAGGGGCAGGACAGGAGTTTGGACAGGGGTATCTTGGAGTTTGAATGCTGTGAGTTCTGCCTGCCTCATTGGAGATCGCGAGGCAAAGGAAACCTTTCACAGATAGCGAATAAGTCGTGTATGTTAAGTACGCAAACGAACTGTTGGCGGCAGTCCTTAATTTGAGCTGGATCTTGCTCCGGGTAATGTCAGATATTCCTATTTTGCGTTCCGGTATTTATTTTAATTGATCCGGCATTAACTGGTGAGTGTTGAATACCATGTTTGTGTGTGTGTGTGTGTGTGTGAGACGCAGAGAGAGAGAGAATGTTAATGAGTTCGAGTGAAAAAAAACTGCGAGCAACAAAGCCAATAGTATGATCCTGCACAACTGGAGTGGCTGCACTTTCAGGACCGCATTTTTAGGACCGCATCTTTGGGATAACCCACTGGATTGGATGATATTGTAAAACTGCATTTCTAGGACTGCATTTTTTTGGCAGCGCCATCTACTGGATTGGATGACACGGTGAACTGCATTTCTAGGACTATATTTTTTTTAACAACGCCACCTACCGAATTTAATTAAATAGCGAAAACTTTAGTTTCAGGACTGGATTCCCAGCGCCACCTACCTGATTGGATGATATAGCGAAGACTTTCAGGAACTTTTTTTTTTTCCAATTGTGCTTTTTGATGTAAAACGTACCAGAAGTTAAAGTGTTGAAACACCTGCTGTAAGTAACAATTTTAAATTAAAACAAATGAATTTACAGATAAAATAGAAATTATAAAAAAAGTTGTTTCTTAACTTTACACAAATGAAAAAGTTGAGTGCCTTAAAAGACTTACATTTCTTGAAAAATACTGTATATTGATGAATCCCCTTGGATTGAACTAATTAGCTCGGTATCAGGATAAATACATTGAAATCAAATGTAATCAGCATATGCAGTAACTAATTGAGACGCAGCAGTAGTTCACTCTGTATCACAGGCTCTATGGTCAGAGCTAAACGGAAAGTGATGTAGCGGTAGGGGCAGTTAACACATGGGCAGATTTATTACATAATAAAGAGGCACGTTCACAGCTTCTGCATATATGATGGATAATTGCCAAGGTGGATTTAGGAAAGGAAGTAATACAATAAGGGAAGTAGAAGTTAGCAAGGAGGCAGCATTATTATTATTTTTCACAAGATGAAGGCGTATGATATGAAGTAGAACGAGTGTGTAATTAAATAAATTACATTTCATTGAGTCTGAGTTGGAGAA
>NC_079437.1:4731554-4914054 GCF_903798145.1 Danio aesculapii | reverse complement strand
TTTTCTGCATCTGAGATGGATAGCATACTTCGTAACTTAGCGATATTTCTCAGATGAAAGAAAGCAGTTTTTGTGACGGGATATATGATTTTTAAAAGTTAAATTGCTGTCTAATATGACACCCAGATCTTTTATAGTAGAGCTAACGCTAACTTTGTATCCCTCTAATTGTAGGTCGAGTTGTGAGATCTGCTGTGTACTAGAAGTATCTTTTCCTCTTTCGCAGCTTCTACTGTGGTTAACATTAAACATGCATACTAAAAGATTTATTAATAGGGCTGTAACTAACAATGATTTTAATAATCAATTAATCTCTCGAATATTGTTTTTGATTAATCAATTAATCGAATAAAAATGTTTTAAAAGATTATTTTCCAACCCTTTATTTAAAAACAGAACTAAAATCTTTTGAAAGTGCACAAACATGTCCTTAGACATACCTGAGCTGATATAATAATAATAATAAAATAAAAAACTAACTTAGTAGTTTTGTCCTGTTTTCAATCCAAATATCTACAAAATCTTAAATCAAGATACATACTAGACACATGAAGTAGCATCAGAAATTGTCTTGTTTTCTGAAAAAACCCCCACCAAATTTAAGTGATTGTTTGCTTAAAACAAGCTAAATTATTTGCCAATGGGGTAAGAAAAACAATCTTAATTAGATATAATCTCAAACTGAAGTTAAGCATCACTTAAATTTCTCATACTATTTGTCTTGTCTAGTGTTTATTTAAGATTTTTTTAGATATTTGGACTGGAAATGAGATGAAATGACTAAGTAAGAAAAGCTTTTCTGCAGTGGAGCTATACATGACAACAGATGGAAAAATGAATGATGCAAAAAAGGCGAGTGCATAAAAACAAGTCTTTAGTCTTGCAATGCAGAGTGCACATTAAATTAACCAGCGCTGCTTTACTACTGTTATTAACCCTTTCACTGCTGAGTTTAAAAGATTCTATCCGGAACCAGGAGTCAGTTATTTTAGAACGTTTACTCTTAATGCTTCCGTGACGACATGTCATGTTTGTCACGTGACACACGGCAGCCACTATAACCCTGTATGACAGATGTATCCCTTTTATTATGCTTTTCCCTTTAAATAAAAAAAAATCACACGCTTGCTCATCGTGTCATCAACTACCTGATATTCCAATTCACATAGACATCTAAGTGAGTGTTTTTGTTGTTTAAAAGACGTTTAAATGATCTTGATCTGTAAAGTGAGATGGGCATCGCCATGTTTACTTGTGTCTGGTCATATGCCTCATTCATAAAAGCAAAACATGTGGGATTCAGCACGGAAATTGGCTGGCCAATCAGCTGGTAAAGTGGCTGGCCAGCTAGGAAAAGAATAGATTGAACTTTGTTACTTTCACCTACGTGTATCTGATATGAAAAATACTTGAGGTCGCCTTGGCGCAGTAGGTAGTGCTGTCGCCTCACAGTAAAAAGGTCGCTGATTCGAACCTCGGCTGGGTCAGTTGGTGTTTCTGTGTGGAGTTTGCATGTTCTCCCCTTGTACGTGTGGGTTTCCTCCGAGTGCTCTGGTTTCCTCCACAGTCCAAACACATGCACTATAGGTGAATTGGGTAGGCTAAATTGTGTATAATGTGAATGAGTGTGTATGGATGTTTCCTAGAGATGGGTTGCAGTTGGAAGGGCATCCACTGCGTAAAACATGTTCTGGATAAGTTGGCGGTTCATTCCACTGTGGCGAAACCAGATTAATAAAGAGACTAAGCTGAAAAGAAAATGATTGAATGAACGAATGAATATTTGAGAGAAATATATTTTGTGGGAAGATATATTAATAAACACTAAGATTTGAGAAGAAAGGTCTAAATTGATTAAGTAATTTCGATTTAATTGATGATTTGTTTTGTAATTATTCCAAGAAGCAATTACTCCCAATGCTGTATGTCTGGGCTATATGGGGAAAATGGTGCCAGATTATTATTGTTAAAGATATGCTGAAGTTGTGTGATTCACTTTTCTCCTCATGTGCGGAAGTTGAGTTGCTTCCTGTAAACCATAAAGTCGGGGTTATTCCAGATCGGGGTGTATTTAGATAGTTGGGAATTTGTGATCTGATGAAATTTCCGCCAGGCTGTCAGAGTTGCTTCTATTGTCGACATTTTAAAACAGTGATGCTTCTTGATTGATTGACTGTGAAAGGGTAGTTCTGAAGTGTTAATGTCCTTGCAAATTGATTGTTCAATATCTTGCCACATGTTTTCTGATGAGTCAAGCTGCGGTCACACTTGGCTTTTCCTCCCATAGACTTCCATTCATACGCACATGAATGCATCACACCAGAAACGCAAGGTCATGCGTCAAGTTTCACATGTCTTTGCGGTGCAGAGTTCAAGCTTGGTGAACTCTGGACTGTGAAAACGCATCACTTGACTGCATGAGACCAACCGAGGATCAAAACATGACCTCTCTGGGAAGAAATTCGCTTGCATTTTCCGTACGACAGAATTTCGCAAGCTCAAACTCTAGTGTGACCGCAGCTTTAGGTTGGACCCATTGGCGTATGTTCTGGAGCTGATTTCCCAGAAAGTAATTGTGAAAATGTGGTGCTTCCAATCCTCCTTGTGATTTTGGTTTCTGTAGGGTTGTCAATTTCATTCTTGGGGTCTTGTTTTTCCAGTAGAATTTTGTGATAATTGAATCTAGAGATTTGAACCAGGTACGAGTAGGTTATGTTGGAATCATTGAAAATAAAGAGAGTCTATTTTTGGAAGTATGGATATTATAGTTACTGAAATTCTGCCCATGATGGATAGTGGAATGTTCATCCATCCAGTCCAAACAACTCTGACAGCCTGGCTGAAACATTGACACCCAAATATGTGATGTAGTTGGTGCACAGAGGGATTGGTGATGTTTGGGACATCCCATCCACACTGGTGGAATGTAATGGAAGGATAGCAGACGTATTACATTTGGTTATTCAGAAATATTTGAAATAGTACTGATATGCTTTATTGTTTCTTGCAACGATGTTTGGGGATTATGTAAGTATAATACTATAATATATCATCAGTGTATGATGTATGTTTAATGTTTGAAGTCCTGTAATGTACTTGTTTTGACTGATGGCTGCTGCAAGGTGGTTCAATAGATATGGTGAATAGAGAGGGAGAATCCTTGTCTAGTTCCCTGGTGTCGAGTAATGTAGAGTGATGTTAGTCCGTTAGTAATGACGGTGGCTGAGGGTGATGTGTAGACTCCCCAAAAACAAATCTCTCTAATGTGGAAAACAGGAATTTCCAGTTTGTCAATGGCTTTTTCTGCATCTAGAGGCCAGGGTCTTTAGCCTCCTTGTTAGAGAAACTAATTCCCACGCAAAGATTTACCGGTCAATCCCAGTTCGGACCAGGTTGGGTAGGGTAGGACGGCGGGGTTACATTGGTGCCATGAGGTTTAGCGGCGTGAGTGTAGCGGAGGCCAGCTAGCGAAGTGCTGTGCAGGTAAACCTTACACCTAGGTGCTCTAGCGACAGACACTAGAGGACATGGTCTTTAGCCTCTTTGTTAGAGCAACCAACTCTCATGCAAAGAATCGCCGGTTCAATCCCAGCTCAGAGCAGGTTGAGTGGGGTAGGACTGGCGGGGTTACACATGAGTGTGGTTTGGTTCAATTTAGTTTCTTTATTCCACACTAGTGGATAAAGATGTAGCTCTACAGAAAGGAATAACAATAAGCAATATGTATTAAATCAAGTCACATCTGTTATATAACATAAGTGCAGTTGGATCAAATTATTACATAAAGGTAAGTAGTTAATTGTTATTGGATAATGTATTTAGATGTAGACATTGATAGCAATATATTCTAAAATGTAAATTACTGTCAACTGGGTGTTTATGCCACAAATTGGGTCACATGATGCTTGAAGTATGGACAAAAACAAAAATAATCATACATACTGACTAACGTAATATAAACAGGTTGAAATTAAACAATATACACAATGCTAGTACGATAACTAGCAACACATAAATTCACAGCCCATTCCCCAGCGCGAGGGGAACTCCAATGCTATGTGGAAAACTTCCACTATGGGGGATTTCGCCAGAAAGCCAACGATCTGAAGAAAAATAAAATGGGCCAATGAAATGCCAGTGAATTATTTGAGCGTAAAGCTGAGAGATATGGCTTGGTACATGGTGTTGGCTTATGGCTTGGCACATTTTCGCTTTCAGTAGCCTCATGCTGCTGAAAGAGACAACATCTGCTGAACTGAATCCAGAGAGATCAAGCTTTATGTATCCAGAGTGGGTGACGATGCAGGCAGTGGCGGTCAAGCTGGGTGATTCTCCCATCCTTGGGAATTTCACTGGGTATTTCTAAGGGAACAGTATAATAAAAGAGCAGTTTTCACTAAGAGAGCAACACGGTCAGGCAACACCAGGCATGCTACTCCCTAGAGTCTATTTCACTGTGTGGTGTGCTTCTCTCCATGATGGACCCCAGAAATGCCAGATCAGTGTGATGATGTCCACCTTCAGTTGTTTGGAGCAGAGCTTGTCCCACTGAGGGATTGGTGTTGCAATCATCTCCACTCTTAGGACGCCGCGATGGTGGCACACTGGGAAAGCATCACCCTATCATCCAGTCCCTCAGAGAAGCGAGACACTAGGTCAGGGGTCACCAAACTTGTTCCTGGAGGGCCGGTGTCCTGCAGATTTTTGCTCCAACCCAAATCAAACACACCTGAACGAGCTAATCAAGGTCTTACTAGGTATACTTGAACCACCCAGGCAGGTGTGTTAAGACAAGTCAGAGCTAAACCCTGCAGAGACACCGGCCCTCCGGGACTGAGATTGGTGACCCCTGCACTAGATGGTTAAATCAATCCTATCCCCCTCTCTTGCCCTCTTGGAGATCCCTCTGTAGGCGAGGTCCGCTCATCTACTCAATTCAGTATCTTTAAGATTTCTGTCCATGTAGAGAGCTTTGCTGGTCTCTTTGGCATCCGTCAAGAGGGTTGGTATCTGGAGGCATTTTTTAATCAGCGAATTGTGCCAGGAATTTGGGCTGACCTAATGTCAGGTTTTCCTGGGACCCCAGCCAACCTATGTGCCCGAGGTTCCTACTGTGCACACATACAAAGACTATGACTATGACATCACCCTCGCTCTTCTGTGCCAGGGCAAGCCGTGTCCCCCGGAAGTGAGAGCACACTCTTAAGGAGCATTGCCTAATCCTGGGCGTTTGCACATGGCACCTCTATAACAGATATTTGTAGAGCTGCAGGCTGGGAGACAAGTAATGCATTCACAAGATTAAATGGGTATATTTATTTTGTATTTAAATATATATTTTATCGTCGAGTTGAGCCGATTCCAGTTTCTGAAACAAGGAAACTAAAACATGCTTGCTGTGCCTTTCTCTCTAACAGAGATATGTGTGCTCTTTGTCTGTGCTTAGTGAGTTCCCCGACAGGTGAACCCAACAGATTTGCTCTGAGGCCCTCTTACATATTTGTGTTATTTGTGCTCTGTTCGTGTTTTCTCTCGCTCTGCTCCCCCATATTTGCTTTCATTATTCACAGGTTCCGTTCATTGGTCTATTCAGCTGTCAGTCATTTCCTCCCCGGTTACGTCATTCTTATGTCACATCCAATAAGCAAAGACCACCCACAATAAAAGCGTGCGCCAGACCACTCACCAGCCCCACTTTTCCCTTCCTTCTCTTGTTTTCTTGTTCTGTTTGTTTGTGTTTATTGCATTGCGTTACGTTACGAAAAAACCCCGTCTAACTGTGTATTTTGTTGTTGTCCGTTTCTGTGTGCACATTATCCGTCCGTTATTCGTATATCACTCCAATTCTCTGTTTACGTTGTTTACGAGGCTTGGACGAAGCGGACAGGTAAGAAGGTCACGTGACATACATTTTGCAACACTTAGGTCTACTCTTCAGTATAGTACATTAGGTTAGGGGCGAGCGCCACCCCTTGTACTTTTTGGATACATAGATAGAGTAGACAGTCAGGACTCGGAAGACTCTTTGCGTGTTAATTATTTTGTTTTCACATAGTTAGTTAGCTAGATGCTTCTGGGAAGTTAGATTTAGTTTGGGTTTTGTTCTTCTTGTCTCTTTAGCGCCCCCCACGTCCCTTTCTGCCAGCTATCCTGTTTTTCCCCGTCTTTGTATTTGTCTCAGTGTTGTAAATATTGTAAATAGTATATTTTTGCCTTCCTTTATTGTCTTTATTTTAGATGTATTCGTTGTTTTTGTTCACTTTTGGGAATTATAAATAAAAAAAAAAAAATAAAAAAAAATCACAATTTTGGTATTATTTTGGTTGTCTTTTGCACTTATTCACTGTTTGTATAAATATATTTTAATTACACCTAAATGTCAAACCCCACCATCCCCTAGACTAACATCAGGGGTTTGTAACAGGCCCGCACCAACCGACTCTGTGCAGGAGCTGGGTGCCCTGCCCATTATGTTATTGGTATGCCCACTCGGTCAGCCCATGTTTTGGGGTTCGGTGCCTGCTATGCACAATCCCTGTTGGCAATCCCATATGCATCGCTCAGCCATAGTGTGGTCACCCCCTTTTTTTTTTAGATGGGCCTGTGTCTTCCCTTCCCGCTAACCATCTCTTCATATGTATGCTCCCCGTAGGTCAGAGTTAGCCCATATGTCTGATTGCCACCAGGTCTCCCAAGTTGGGCAGCAGGTGGCCTCCGCAATGTCCTTTCACTTTTGAGATAGGCATGCTTTTCCAGTGTATGTGTATATTTTAGGGCTCCACAAAAAATATAAATAAGCCTTACAGGTAAGTAAAGGTAAGCTAGGGTCAGGGGCCATGTTGGAGGGCTGCTGGCTGGAGGGCCATGGCAAGGTTTAACCTCCTCAGTGTTTTCCATACATTTCCCCATAGTAGAAGTTTTAGCATTAGAGTAGCATTAGAGCTCCCCTCATGGCTAGACTTTGGAAGGCATATATAATAAGCAGTCAAATACGACCTCTACTGGATGGGTTTGTGTAATTCTTTATAACATGTGCTGTTTACATATATTTCAATTAATCTGGAAAACGAGTCCATGTTTTTATTAAAATATTGGATTTTTTTATTTAAATGCGTGTGCATATAAAACATAATTTGCAGGAAAAAAAGGGTATTTCCTCTAAATAAGTTGTTACTCTGCCCCGTTTAGAGCGTCATTATGGACATTTTACGTCATAATTAACGTGGTTCAAATGATGGATCTGCGGTTTTGGAAAACACTCATCATGGCATCATTTATTTCCCAAACGATGATGCATTATATTATGGTAGCTCAGCTGTGAGTTACAGTGTTGTTTGGGAAATGCATGCCAGGTCAGCACTTCAGACTTAATAAACAGTTTTGAGGAAGAGCTGAATTTGAGCTGACAAAGAGTTTCACTATTTCTCAATCATACTTCGATAAAATATATGCTGATCTCTGTTGTTGTAATGTAAACGTAAACTCAGAGAGCAATGCGGTTAGAAAAGAACGAAGCTCAGCTCTTCAGAAGGGGGTCTTGTTAATTTTTTTCTAAAATGTAAGTTGGTTTCGTCCTTGTTGAAATCGTTTTTCCTATGTGATTGTGTCTGATGATAGGTAAAAATGTTTTCCAAAATGTAAATTTTGTCTCGAGCTTTGTAAAAGTGTTTCACACTTTGTAATGTTGTTTTGCACTTCCCGGCCACCGTAGCTCAGGAATCGTCTGATTGGTGAATCATAAATTGCATAATGCATGATCAGCCGTAAGTAATCATAAGCATCTGATCCTCTCGAAATTAGTTTGACATCAAACATGAAATCAAACGTAATGTGATGTCATGTTCCTGGAAAATGGAAATTGTCGATCAGTCATTTTAATTTGCTGATTTTGTTCTGGAAATTATTCATTTACAAATTAAGCACTGCTCACCACCGTTTCACAATCTTTTCATCCTGCGAGACAGAAAAAAGGAAGAGGCCACTATTATATGTGGCTTTCGAGGTGGTATGCAAAAAAAGAGCTTGTTTGCTTATATACCGTATGACTAAGAAACTCTGTGCCCAGAAGAGTATATATAATGAAGTCTCAGAGTAATTTCTGTCTTAATAACCTTTTATCTGAGCCTGAACACATCGAGCCCCAAAAAGCTGAACCTGTCTGTAGCTGTATATTACCCAGAATTGCTGAATAGTGGAAGGCTCTCCCAATTGAAAGGTGAGAACTAAATATTTTTAATGTGAATTTGAGCTTTAGGAATTTTGGAGATGTTAAAAGCAAAACTATTCACCCTCCTATTAAATTTAACTCTTATTTTCCTGAATGCTGTTTAACAGAGCAGCTTTTACAATACATTGATTTTTAAACATAATTGTTTTAGTAACTAATTTCAAATAACTAAATGACAGAACTTAATATTATACTAGATATTTTGCAAGATACAGCGACTGTGCAATTTAAAGGCTAATTAGGTTAATTGGGTATATAGCACAGCTAGTGCTTTTCCCCCTACAGATAGACCTCCTACATGTGCATATTTTAAATAAATATATAGAAGGGGACAAATTTTCCCCAATTTCTGTTTAAGAGAGAAGAATTTCTTCAACACATTTCTAATCATAATAGTTTTAATAACTCATCTCCAATAACAGATTTATTTTATCTTTGTCATGATGACAGTAAATAATATTAGACTAGATATTCTTCAAGACACTTCTATACAAGCTTAAAGTGACATTTAAAGGCTTAACTAGGTTAATTAGGTTAACTAGGCAGGTTAGGGTAATTAGGCAAGTTACTGTATAAAAATGGCTTTTTCTGTAGACCAGCGTTTCCCAACCCTGTTCCTGAAGGCACACCAACAGTACATATTTTGGATGTCTCCCTTTTCTGACCCATTACCTTCAGGTGTTGGAGTCTCTTCTGATGTTATGATAAGTTGATTCAGGTGTGTTTGATTAGGGAGAGGTTGAAAATGTGTACTGTTGGTGTGCCTTCAGGAACAGGGTTGGGAAACACTGCTGTAGACTATCGAAACAAAATATAGCTTAAAGGGGCTAATAATATTGACCTAAAAATGGTGATTAAAAAATTAAAAACTGCTTTTATTCTAGCCGAAATAAAACAAATAAGACTTTCTCCAGAAGGAAAAATATTATCAGGCATACTGTGAAAATTTCCTGAATCTGTTAAACATCATTTGAGAAACATTTAAAAAATTAAAAAATCATAGGGGGGCTAATAATTCTGACTTCAACTATATATATATATATATATATATATATATATATATATATATATATATATATATATATATATATATATATATGTGTGTGTTTAACCCCACCGGTCTTACACCACCCAACCCGCTCCGAGCCACCCAACCCGCTCTCGAATCTGCGACCTTCCGCATGGGAGTCAGATGCTTTAGCAAGGAGGCTAAAGACCATGGCCTCTAGCATCCGTCGCTAGAGCACCTTTAGAGGTCAGAGGAGTGAGGTTTACCCGCACAGCATTTACTCGCTGGCCTCCGTTACATATACATATATCTATATACACACACACGCACACACACACACAGTATATATAATTTAAATAAAGTAGGAAACAGAATATAGAATGTATATAATAGGACTATTGCCAAAAAAGATAATTCTTTACATGATTGCTGAGAGAGACTAAAGAACAGAAGCAATCAATATCAACAAAAGTGCAATAATAAATGTTACGACCATTACCAGTTTTACCAAACACATTACACAGAACAATTACAGTTACGGTGTATTTACAATTAGCGAGTAAGTGACTTTTACTGTGTTTTGATTAAATAAATGAAGCCTGAGATGAGCAGAGAAACTGCCACTGGTACTCAAGTAATATTGTGAAATACAGTGTTTCCATATGCGGTAGGTAAAGCAGGTAAAGGTAAAGCACACTGTTCTCAAAATTATATCCATGCTTTCCGCACTGTACACCCTAAATAATGCTGGGTTGACTGTGTGGGAGTCCTGGTGGGTATTGAGGGACAGAGCGAGAGTCCCACTTACCTACCCACAGCAGAGGGTGAGCTGACCCTGGACCCTGAAATGCTGCTCATCGACTTCTGGAGCAAAGTCACGCCCCTCCGGCTGTTCCTAGACAGCCCTCCAGCCCTGTTCATAGCTCCAGAGTCATGAGCAGCAGCCCACCCAACCCGCCATCTTCACCTCCGCTGCCATCATCAACCACAACCATTCTGCCTTCTTCAGTGCGGCTACAGTCAGCCAGTCCCCCAGCTCACCCTCCAGCCTCATGTCTAAAGGTATCCCTGAGGGCCTGTCTACCTGTTTCGCCAGCCAGAGGTTGTCACCCGGCGTCATCTCCTCCGCCTTCCGAGCTACGGACTTTGCCTTAGCCCACCGACCCAGCAGCTCCATATTGGCTCTCTCCTCTCTCATCTCCTCCGTGGACCATCAGCCGACTGGCTCCACCAGGCTCCCTCATCCCTCCGGCTCTGCCTTGGTCAGTCGTCGCCCTGCCTCCACCTCTGGACTCCGCCATTCTCTTACGTGACTTTGTTCCTTGTGTGACTGAAATGTAGGCAATAGCTGTTTCCGTCTAAATATATTAATTGAATTTATGTGCAAAACTGGAATAATGCATAAAAGACGTGCGAATAAAGCAGCGTTTCCATCAACGAGTCAAAGAGAACAAAATCATCACTTCCTGATTAAACAGGCACCAAATATCAACAGTAAAAACTGAATTTACCGCGGTAGAAGAAGCTGCGTCAATCTTTTCTTTATTAATAAATGTACTTGCACCTCAGAAGACAATGCTGACACACAATGAACGACATGAGACGCGGAGAACAGACACTCTTGACCCGCTCCAGATGCTCTGGAGGTCATTAATAATATTATAACATTAATACTGAAACGGTTTAGGTGTTTTAGAATGACCAAAACAACATTTCAGATGTGTTACAGTGTGCTCAGCCTGCTGGTTTGTCCATTCACACACATTTTCATCATCATATGATCTCTTATAGCAAACCTTTTTCATCTTTAAAAAAGGGGAGGAACCTGACAGAAACTCTGAGTTTAGAGAATAAATCCTGCTCCTGACCAGGTTAGGTTCACAGAGTAAATTACCACAGTAACTTAGTTACCTCTCTTTCAGAAACAGGCTTGACTTACCCTGCTTTCTCCAGTTTGATAAACCTGCTATTTTGAAACGGAAAACCCAGAGTTTCTCTCATTTCACGGTTAAAATACTTCAGTTTTCACTTAACCTTTCTGAAACAGACCCCTCGTCTTCCATGTGTGTCACCTGTTCATCCCCTGTATGTAATCAGTCTCATCATCCCCAGTGTATTTATAATCCGTGTTTAGTCATTCGTCATCTGGTATTCTCTGTTTATGTCTGCTTTCATCCTATGTTCTTCCTGTGTTCATCCATGTAAGTGTTAATAAATCTGATAATCCTGCCATCCTGTAGTGAACACAGGCGTGACACCCGATGATTACATTTGATCCAACTTGGGTTATGATTGCATTTTTTTGTGTTATTGAAACTAACATATTATACAGTGTGTGAGATTAATAATATTATTCTCGACCCATAACGTGATTTCACTGATTTTCTTCATTGAATAGTAATAACCCATTATAAAATGTGTTTTGGTGTGTGTTTGTAGGAGATCAAAAGCTGGTGTAAAGTCATCACAGCAGACGTGTGTGCTCATCTGACCTTCAGTCTGTCCATGTGAGTCAATCTTTACCTCACTTCTCAATCAGTTTAAATCCAGAACGAAGGAGACATTTGACAATGTTTTCTTTCCTTCTGCACATTTTAGTCTGATCAGAGGAGAAGATCCTTGAAGACCTCTGAGAAGTCAAACGAAATCACTCAAGAGCTCTTTCTGTTCCTCAACGTTGTGTCCAGATTTCATCAAGATGGCATCAGATAAGTGCGGTGATGGTGGATCTGCAAGTTCTTCATCCATCGGCATTAAGATCCCACTCTCAGAACTTTTCGGTAATGAAGCCACCTCTAAACAAACCGAAAGGGTCACATCCAAATATAAATTAACAGATGGATGTCCTTCAAGAAAAGAAATAAGGAGAAAAAAATCGTACGTCTTGTCATACAATAGAAACACCAGGAACGCCGAATGGGTGTATGAGATATTAAACGAGGACACTTTAAGAAAAATCAAGAAAAGAATACAGCGTAAATCTAGCAGATTTTTTTATATCAAGGGTTATGATCAAGGTCATCTTGCTGCGGCCGCCAATCACAGCTGGTGTCAGGAAGCCTATAATGAGACTTATTTGTTCAGCAACATTTCACCGCAGCTCTCTAAGTTAAATAAAAGCATGTGGAAAGATTTAGAGGAGAGGTGCCGTAAAAACGTAAAAGACAAGATCTGTAACATCCACGTGTACACTGGACCAATAATAAAAGCCAAATCTAAAGAGCCCAATGCCTCAGTCAAAGCAGTGCCTGATTCCTTCTTTAAGGTGATTATTGAGGAAAATCGTGACGGCACAGTGTCAGAGCCGATCTGCTATCTGATTACCAATGATGAAACTACATTAGCGAAGCATGCTGAAGATAAAGTGAAGGATGCGATGCCAATGGTTGAATTTGTGGAAATGAAGTACAAGAAATCAGTCGAGGACATCGAGAAGGTCTCCAAGCTGAAGTTCTGCATAAGGGATGTTCAGACGGTCAATGAGGAGATCAGGAGTGTGACGTGGACAGGAGAAGATAGAGGAGGAGAATCACGCAGAGCTACAATAAAAGTCAGAATAGGAAAATAGTTACAGGAGGATCTTGTTGAGCGCCTATAGAAGTGTTTTTATATTGATCTTCCCTTAGTACGTCTGTCTTGATGATCAAATCATCAGCAGCTGAACAGAGAGAGAGAATATTTGAGTGAATCTGCGGTGAATTCACTAGTGGCGAATAATTTAAAGAATATGTGATTAATACCTAATTAACATTTACTTCATACAGGTTTAAGCGTAATATTTTGATGACAGCATTGTCTTTATATGTCTAGACCAGGGGTTCTCAATCTCAGCCCTGGAGGTCTGGCGTCCCTCAGATTTTAGCCCCAGCCTCAATCAGACACACCTGGGCTAGCTAACCAAGCTCTTATGCTGCGGTCACACTAGAGCAGGGATGGGCAAACTTGATCCTGGAGGGCCGGTGTCCCTGCATAGTTTTGCACCAACCCTAATCAAACACACCTGCTTGTAGCTTTCTAGTGATCTTGAAGACACTAATTAGGGTGTTCAGGTGTGTTTGATTAGTGTTGGAGCAAAACTCTGCAGGGACACCGGCCCTCGAGGATCGAGTTTGCCCATGCCTGCACTAGAGTCTGAGCTTGTGAAATTCTATTGTACAGTGCTGTGAAAAGGTGCGGGATTAAACAAGATGATTGGACATTTTTTT
The DNA here is from genome assembly GCF_903798145.1 of Danio aesculapii. NCBI lineage: Eukaryota > Metazoa > Chordata > Actinopteri > Cypriniformes > Danionidae > Danio > Danio aesculapii. The sequence goes on along the minus strand of NC_079437.1, from coordinate 4,900,613 downwards.
TTTAAAAAGCTAGCGATTTGCTCCATGTTTTCAAATTTCTGTTTTGATCTTCAATTGGTCTCACATAGTCAAGAGATGTGATTTCACAGGTCAGAGTTCACCAAGCTTGAACTTTGCAATGCGGTGAACTGCGAAACTTGCTGCGCAAGCTTGCATTTCTGGTCTGACGCATTCGCATGCGTATGAATGGAAGTCTATGGGGAGAAAAGTCCAGTGTGACCACAGCTTAACGCTTTCATAAACATCCTTGCAGGTGTGTTAAGGCAAGCTGGAGCTAAAATCTGCTGGACACTTGACTTCCAAGACCAAGTTTGAGAACGACTGGTCTAGAATATAGGTAGTGTGTGTGTGTGTGTGTGTGTGTGTGTGTGTGTGTGTGTGTGTGTGTGTGTGTTTTAATAAGAGGTAGTTTAGACAGTCGTCTACATTTATTCATTTACATGTGTTCACATTTAATCATTTAGTCTACATTAATTCATTTTGCATTTATTCATTTACATTTATTCCTGTTTAATAATGTTTATCCACGTATGCTTATTCATTTACATTTATTCCTGTTTAATAATGTTTATCCACGTATGCTTATTCATTTACATTTATTCATTTGTAAATTATCCTTAAACTCACTACTTTGCACTCGCCTATTCATGAGGTGTGCATTTCTGGTTTATGTTCCTAGATATTTGAATGCTTTAGCAATTGTGAATGTTTTAGCCTGAATGATGCTATTTTACTGTTATCCTAAACTGTTTCTGTGTGTTTTTTTGTGTAAAGCGCTTTGAGAATTAAGTTATAAAGCCGCTACATGAGAATACATTATTATTATTATTATTATTATTATTATTATTCGTTTACATGAATAAACAAATGATACATTTTGAATTAAAGTTTATTATTATACCTTTTTTTTTCAATTACATCTATTTGTGTATTTTAATGTTCAAATTTTAATGTAATGTTATTTATGTTTAGGTTTATTTTTCTCTGTAACAAAATGTAAAATTGTATTCATCATATGCTATTGTCAGACAAAACTGAAATATTGTTCTCTGACTTTTTATTATTGTCCAGTTCATCCTTGTGAATCAGCTTGTTCCTGGAGGAAACTTGTTCCTGGAGGGCCGGTGCAGATTTTAGCTCCAACCCTAATCAAACACACCTGAACAAGCTAATCAAGGTCTTCCTACTGTAGGTATACTTGAAACACCCAGGCAGGTGTGTTGAGGCAAGTTGGAGCTAAACCCTGCAGGGCACCGGACCTCCAGGAACGAGATTGGTGACCCCTGATCTACACTATATAAAGTGCTGTAGAAATAAAGATGACATGACAAAATAAACTCTTGTATTTCTTTGTTTTGGGGGAGAATGTCTTTAAATGGAGATCCTGTGATTAAAGCTCATTCAGATGTTGTATTGAGATCAGATACTACCCCATACTTCTGTACTAACATATACAGGGCAACCGGAAAGTAATCATAGCTGTTACAGCCCTTTTCCAAAATGGATTAAATTGATTGATTTCCTCAACATTCTACACACAATCCCCCATAATGACAATGTGGAAAAAGAGATTTTGAAATTGTTGCAGATTTATTAACAATAAAGAAGCTGTAAAATCTGATGTACATCAGTGTTCACAGGCTTTAACGTGAAGCTCTAAATTGAGCTCAGGTCCATTCTGTTTCCACTGATCATTCTTGAGATGTTTCAGCAGCTTCATTGGAGTTCACCTGTTTACATTTCTTGTTATTCCAGGCCATTCTTTTATCACATTCAACACAAAACAATGGATTATCAGCCTTCCGGTTAGCTTGCTCATGGTTAGATGGTGTGTCATAAACAGGATACTGTCTGGGTTCGCCGGATAACATTGTTCTCCTCAGGCAAAATCCAACATAATATACACGAGAATATATCAAGTGTGGGGAGCTGTATACTATAATGAAGCATGTGGAATCGTGTATTGTTTGGTTTTTATTAATTTGTGCAGTATTATTTGTTTACGGAGCAGCAATAAATAACACTTTAAAATATAAGGAGTTTTCGTGTTATTTTCTGAACTAGTAATGTTCTGAAATTAATAAATGCGTAATAATCGTGATAACGGTGAAACTGTGATTATTCTTCAGACTACAATCCTACAACCAAAATCTATAATCGTTGCATCCCTAATAGTGTCCACACGGCCACACTTTATCCAAAGTTTTGGAAGATCTTCACCCTGGCTGGAGTTTTCAGAAAGCTCACCAGCTTTAGTCACCTGATACTAGATTTTCATGTGGACAAACAGCGAAACCGCATAGAAAAAAAGTGTGGTTTTGAAAATACCAGTGTTTGCGTGGACGGGGCTTAAGTGTCATATTTAAAGGGCACATAGTTTACCTCTTTTTTATGATTTAATATTAATATTATGGTTCTTCTGCCAGTTTAGGTTCAGTTTAAAACACAGTACAGATTGTTTTATTATAATGTGTTCAAAAGTGTCATGTTGGGGGCGTGTCCACAGCTCGCTGATTTATGTGTGTGTTGCTTCACATGTAGATTAGTTTCGACTTCCCGACCAGCGTAACAAGGGGGCGGGGCCATGAGCTCACCCGCTCTGTGTTTGCAACACAGACAGGCAGATTGAAAGGAGGAGAGGATCAGCAATCAGTCGTACATGTACGACTCGGACACAGACCAAGCAGAGAGTACAAAATCATTTGTGTCTTTGTACAGTTTTACAGCCAACTGTGTGCTAGTTTCAAGTGCCGAGCTTGTACACAGAAACTAATAACCACGCACACTGAATTAACTTTGACTGAGGCACCGGATGCGCCGCTCAAAGCCGAGACACGGCACACCAGACACTCTCTGTGGCGCGGCAGAAACATAAAGTGTCCCGAATCGTCGCGCCACGAATTTTTGAATTCTAAACATAGGTTTCTGCAGCGGTCCGCGGCGCCCAGCCGTCGACTTGAGTGTACCCTGATAGAAACCGATGTTTAGAACTCTAAAACGCATGCTAGTTAAGATCACAGGGAGCTTCTGGGATCGCGAGAAATGCAAACGGCTGAAGTATAAGGTAGACTCAATGAGAAGTACACATGTTTGCAAACCTACCTAAAGATACAACCAATAATTCCGATTAGAGCGATAATGTGGAGAATATTGATCTTGTGTTGAGCCCAATGAGCCTTACATCTAAAAATAGAGCTAGCGTGTTCCTTTAGTGATATCGCTTCGACTCACGCTGAAAATGGCGGACGTGAATCAACAAACTGAGGATATGATGACGCGCCTGTCAATCAATGTTGGTGGGCGGGGGGACCGCTCTCCTACGTAAAGTTGCGGTCGATCTGAAAACCGCTCCAATTGGTCCACCGTTGTTTATGTTGTTGAATTGAAAAAAAAGCACTTTGTGTGCTTATATCACCTCAATATGACGCTCTATACACCGTACATGCACATATGTCTGTCCAAACAGCTTGAAAAGTAGATTTTTTACCATAGGTGCCCTTTAAAGGCTCCAGTATACTTCAAACTAATTTCTTTTTCGTTCTTTGTTTGAGGGCAAAAAGAAGTTTGAAAAGGCAGAGTGACGCTAAACTGGACCTTCTGACACCCTCGCAGTTTCTCAGAATCAAGTGCAAAGTTCACACTTGCATTCTTTCCTTGTAAGTTCAGACTCCGCAAGTTTATAGCGAACTCCCGAGGACATAATAATAATTATACCTTTTATTTTTAGGTGCCTTTCAAAGCACTCAAGGACACCTTACAGCAAATCACAAGCACATCATAAAAACACAAGCAGTAAAAATAACAATCAGCATAATAATAAACCAGCAAATCATTCAAAGTTATCCTAAACAAAAATGTGTTTATCTGAGAATTAAAATTGGAAATGGAGTCCATCTGGCGAATGTGCAAAGGCAGGCAATTCCATAACTTTGGTGCTGCACAACTAAAAGCCCTGCTAACAAATGACTTCATCTTAAAGTTTGGAACAGATAACAGTTCAGCAGAAGATGACCAGTGCTGCTCATGGCAGTGTAATTGAACAACTGCACTCAGCAAATGAGGCAGAAATAAAAGACAGACGAGAGTACCTCACCCGTATTGTGGCTGTGACACAACTTCTGGCACAACAAAGCATACCCTTCCAGGACTATGATGAGGGAGACTTCAGCCACAACCGAGGAAACTTTTTGGAATGTATGAATCTTTGACCCTTTTTTGCAGTCTTATTTAGCCCCTTCACACAGTACCTACTTGTCACCTTCATCTCAAAATGAATTAATTGAGCGCTGTGCTGAAGAGGTTGCAGCAAATATTGTCAGGGAGGTTTAAAAGGGCAGGTAAGTTTTCAGTCATGGCAGATGAACCCAGAGATGGAAATACTGAACAGTTGGCCATACGTGTTCGATATGTTGCAGAAAATACCGTGAGGGAGTGCTTGCTTGCGATGGTAACACTTGCACAGTTTGATGCAGAATCCATTACTGCTGCTATAGAAGATAACTTAAAGTGTCATGGTATTGACGCCCTTAAGTGTGTTGCACAATCATACGATGGCGCTGCAGTTATGAGTGGGTCTTCAGGTGGTGTACAAGCCAGATTTAAACCATCTATGTGCACTGCTATGCACATCAGCTCAACCTAGTTTTGTGTCACACCCGTCAGGCCATCGCAGAGGCCAGGGATCTTTTTGAGCTACTACAGAGTGTGTACTAATTTTTCTCTGTTTCACTACTAAGCCACCAGCAATTCAAAGATGTTCAACATAAGCTGGGGTTACAGCCATCTGAACTTGGTCAGATTTCAAAGACCCGCTGGTCAAGCCAGTTGCGATCTGTAAATTCCATCTTAGAAAACCTGCCTGCAGTTCTTCAGTGTCTCTCTGGCATCAACAACTCCATGCCAAACTCAGAAGATTCTCCACAGTATATCTATTGACAATGTTCAAAACTTTTCTGTCTATGACTGATAATCTTCACAAATACCTGCAAAGTGAAACTGTAGACGTTGCTAAGGCTGTGGAGTACAAAAGAGCTGTGTGTGACACTCTCGAGCAGATGCGCACAGATGAGAAAGCCACTATGCTTTATGATACTGTCAGTACCATTTGTGCAGCAAATCAGATCCCAGAGCCATGCACTGCTACTAAACAAAGACAAAAGCAGAAACGCATAGATATGTATGTAGTGGACTCTAGTTGTAGAGCAGTGAGTGACCTCAGTGATTCAGAGAAGCTGAAAATTAACCTGTTTCTACCTTGCCTTGACAGAATGGTGTTTGAGATGGAGCAACGATTAACGATTTTCATCTCTTAATAGCAAAATATTGAGAGGTGTTCAGGCCTGTAATCCTCTATCTGATAGCTTTCTTTGTGAGGAGCACCTCCAAGATCTGGCAGATCATTACAGTGTAGATCTAAAATCGGAGGAGGCTTTAGTGGCTAAAAACTATCTGGCTCACAAAAAGGACAGCCTTCCAATTAAGGATGTACAATCTGTTTTCAACTTGCTGGATAAAGTCATGTTTCCAACCTTGACACAGGCTATGCAGATGTCTCTGACAATCCCAGTTAATAGTTGTCATTGTGAACAGTCATTCAGTGTACTGAGACGGCTCCACGCTTGGCTGAGGTACACGATGGGACAAGAAAGGCTTCACCATCTTGCCGTCTTGTCAGTTGAGAGAGAAGAACTTTGCAAATTGAGTCAGAGTCAAGTGATTGATTGTTTTGCCAAAATGAAGAACAGGCGGTACACTTTGATGCCTAATTGGATCCTTGTAACCTGGACTTGGCTTAGAACTGGTGAATATATTCTCTTCTCTTTTTTTTTTGAAAAACACTTGTCATGAAATGGCTGGTTTCTGTAAATGTTGTAATTATTTATTTATTTTTTATAATTGTTCGTTATTATTGTTACTAGAAAAAAATGCAAATGATGAAAAAGAAATGTGCCAGTTATCATTAGTTGTGTATACATATTAATTGCAGAAAAACATGTTGAGAATTGATGTTTGATGACACTTAAATAATAAATATATATGTATAAAGTGGTATTGTACACGTTTACTTTTCCTGGTGCTTTTTGCAGTGTAGGAATAATTGGATACACAAGTTTGTGAAGTTTATCGCATTATATGCATCTGCTTTTCAACAAAAAAGGGTCATGTGAGTAATGGGTGCCCCAGTAGAGCTTTAGGTCTAGCAACGGCCCTGGATACCACTTATCGGTTCGGTACTTTAACAGTTCTCTTATCGGTACTTTTTGTAGCGTTTTCTTTTATAAAAAAAAAATTACAAATTGAACAGAATTAACAACTTTATTTTATTATTAAGCTTTAATAAAAATAAAATAGCCGGTGCGGCTATGAATATTTGCGCGCATGCGTCAACGACTCAACGTCAGTTAGTATTTACAATAAACTGCTCAAGCGGTTGTTGTATAAAGTTTTTTTGGATCTTTTTATCTTAATTAATACACTGACAAATCAAGCAAAATCTAACTCGAATTTGGCATTTTACAGAATAACAGATTTACTGGGGCACAGCAGGTTTTTACTGGGGCACGTGCCCCAGTAAATGGTGTCTAGCGACGCCCCTGGTGGTATCAATAAAAGTAGTAAAATAAAACAAAACCAATAATTATAAAACAAATTTTAAAAATTTCCTGTAAAAGAATGGACAATGATTTGAAGGAAAATGACTCTCTCTCCATTCTTCTGAAATCAACATGTTTGACTTTTCTGGCAGAAGTCGGGAGTTTTTTGTTTAAAATAACTTCTTAATAAGCAGTTTATTATTAGACTATTCATACACTGTAAAAAAATCTGTAATTTTACGGTAAACGTAAAATAACGAGCGTTAAATTATAGAAATTTACCATAAAATAACGAACATTAAATCACAGAAATTTCCTTTAAATTTAAATTTCTGGTAAATTTCTGTAATTTAACGGTTGTTATTTTACAGGTTTTTTCCGGGACCTCAGTTTTTTTTTTTTCACAGTGTAAGATTTATTCAGGCTACTGCAGAAAAAATACTGTTTTTCTTGTAACCGAAGGTGTGTGTTTATTTCACTATTAATATACTTATGTGTTAAAGCCCAGAACTTGTCAATTAATACTAGATTTAAAATGATCCAATATAACTGGGCAATGCGCACCTTTTATCACACCTGAAAAACTAAACAAAATTAACCCAAACATCCCAGATATATGTTTCAAATGCCAAAAACATAAAGGAAGATTCTTTCAGTGTATCTGGGAATGTGAGGTGATTAAGATTTTTTGGCAAAACGTAATAACTTTAATCTCCTCAATAATTTTAAAACCAATTCCAGTTACACCTGAAATATGTGTGTTGGGTTTATTCCCAGTAAGTTTGTCATTACCAGGTTATAAAGCTAAAACGATTGATATGTGTCTTGTGATTGCAAGGCGTTTGATAGCACTCTATTGGAAGAACATAGAAAGTCCATCGATTGATCACTGGCTGAAAGATTTGACACATTACATTGCACTGGAAAGAATCACCTACAGTATAAAGGGCAAATTAAAGGAGTACCATAAAATTTGGGATCTGTTTATACAATTTTTGGATCATAACTATACAATGGCACAAGCAAATACCTCTCATGTTATTAGTTAATTGATTGATATGTGTATATGTGTATTTTTGTATGTGGAATATAGTATGTTTTTCTTTGCCTTAGCCCATGTATAATAGATTTACCTGTTCAACTAAATGTGGATGCTTTTTTTTTGGGGGGGGGGGGGGGGGTGCTGGGTTAAAATGTAAAAAAAAGTGTATTTTCATGCTAAATTTCAAATGTTTTTTCTACAATTAAAAAAAAATAAAAAACTATTAATATACTAATTTAGGTAACTGACTGCTGGCATAACGATGTGGATGATATAAAGTTACCGTTAGTAGCTAGGCAGTCAAAACTTTGCATTAGTTTGCATTGCAGTTAATGCACTTTTGAAAGACACTTTCACTTAGCCAGATTGCTTGCGTTTCCGCTTATACAAGAAAACAACTTGTGGTGTTTGTTGCAACGGGCATTGTCACTGTCCATTCTGGAAATACAACCCGTTTGGTTCACTCAGCAAGCTTACGAGCTGTGTGTGCGCGAGTCTGTGTCGCAGACTATGCGTGTGCGCTTGGCATGAGCCTCCGCTGAGTGCATGTGCACAGCCGATAACTGTGAAGGCTTTTATACTTGACGCGCTCGACCGGAAACACAAGCATTTCTCATGTGAGATTGACAACTGTTCAGATGAATATCAAATATCGCAAATTAGAAAAGGCTGATGAGTTAAATTATGCTACAGTAAGTAATGTTTATTCAGCAATAATTCTCCAGTACCGATAGCAGAACCGTTAAGGTCAGAGCTTATCGATACTTCGGGAAGATTCCTTTTGTATTTTAACACCTATACCGATAAAGTACCGAGTTTTGGTACCCATCCCTACGTATTAGTGTAAACAGGGCATAAAACGTACTCCCCAAAGAGTTTGCTTTGGTCAGATGTTTCAAACTGCCGAAACAAACTCAAATAATACATTAGATTTCGTTCAAAATGACCTAATTTCAGCTCTTTTACTTCGTTTGAAGTATACCGGGGCCCTATGGGGAAAAACGTAAGGTTCTTTACGCAACTTGGCCCAGACCAACATGTATAATGTATACTAGCGATTAAATGGTAAGATCCTCAGACAGGAGAACAAGTCACACCAGAAGAAAGGAAAGACGGTGTCAGTGAAGGTGGTTGTGAATGTGTGTAGATGTGTGTTATTTACAGGATCCGAGAAACACACAGTTCCTCTGTCACAGTCTAGCTCCACTCTTACACACTCCAGGTACTGCTCGACTGGAAACTCATTCGAAGAACTTTTGATTAGCCCATATGGGTCGTGCCACACACTCCAGACATCAGTGTTAAAGAAAACATCTCTCTTCCTCTGGTTTAATGCTGTGGTTACTCCCACACTCCAGCATCGACTCTCTTTCACCTCCACATCCCAGCTGTGTTTTCCTGAGCAAAACCCCACTGAACCCAGAACACAGGGATAGTCAAACCTCTCCGGGTTATCAGGGAGCCACTGTTTGTTCTCGCTCTCTCTCACGCTGGTCAAATCTTCAGACAGGACGATGTGCGAATTTGCAGTGTTTGGGTCCAGAATCACAGGAGCTGAAGAGACACAATCAACAGCTGCTTTTATTCTCATGCTCAAGAGTAGAATTAGGGCTGCTTTCACACATTTAGAGGCATCGTTTTGTTCTGAAACAGGGATTAAATATGTTAGGGTTGCTTTTGGTTCTTGGTGTGGTTCGCTTTTATATGACAAATTCGCTCAACGGACCAAAATAGTTAAACCAAAAGTCACGTGTGAGAAAACTCGCCTCACATTGTGAAGTTTATTTATGACCTAATTTCGAGAGGGTGGCCATGACTGGTCCCGCATTAGCTATCATGATTAACCAATCAGATGATTCCTAACACACTATATATAACCAGTTTCTTACCTTAGTTATCTTTGTCTTGACGCCCCCTTCCAACCCTACTCCTCCCTTTTCCTAGGTAGGGTGGCACAGCAGCTTAGTGGTTAGCACTGTTGCCTCAGCAAAAATGTCACTGGCTCAAGTCCTTACTAGGCCAGTCAACATTTCTGTGTGGAGTTTACACGTTCTCCCCATGCTCATGTGAGTTTTCCCCTGGGTTACCTGGTTTCTTCCCACAGTCCAAAGACATGCGACATAAGTGAATCGACTAAACCAAATTGGCACAATAGGTGAGATTTTAGTCTGGCTCCTATCTGTGCCTTCAGTTAGCAGTTTATCTCTTCATAGCAATCCCTATAATTTGTCTTGGGTCCTAAATAAACCAGGGGAGTTTTCGAGATCTACCTGAGCTCAAACTTCCCTCTCGCCCTTCAAACGGAAGGGAGCCCCAGGCTCGAGGATCTTATGAGCTCAGGGCTCTCTTTCAGGACAGAATGCCAAATACGCTTTATTGTCAATCATCAGACAAGTGTGAATGGTAACACTTTATTGTGGTGGTCCATTTGAGGATTAGTAGACTGTCTGCTTAATATCTGTTGATACTGCTCCTTCAACAGACATTTAACTGACTATAAGAAACTTTGCAAGTACACCAACCCTAACCACAATCTAACAGTCTACTAATAATCTAATGAGAATTAGGTTGTATGGAGATGCTATGAAACTTAACGGACCATCAAAATAAAGTGTGACCATGTGCACTCAGGACAGTGTTTGATTTGTTTTCCGTAAGTCCTTATTTTAATATATGATGATAAGTAATGACAGATTATAAGATACAATGTGTGCTTTATCTTTGAGGTAGAGATAAGAATTTCTAATACATAGTCTCATTTCAATTGTCAAGGGTTGTAAAATATATATCAGTCATTCATTAATTAATTATTTCATTAATTTTTCTATGCTTATCCGGGGCCGGGTCACAGGGGCAGACCATCCCCCCAGACTTCCCTTTCCCCAGACACTTCCTCCAGCTTTTCCAGTGGGATCCCGAGGCATTTTCAGGCCAGCCAAGAGACATAGTCCCTACAGTGTGTTCTGGGTCTTCCCTGAGGCCTCCTCCCAGTGGAACATGCCTGGAACACCTCCCTGGGTAGGCATCCAGGAGGCATTTGAAACAGATGCTTGAGCCACCTCAGCTGACTTCTCTTGATGTGGAGGAGCAGCGGCTCTACTCCGAGCACCTCCCGGGTAACAGAGCTAGAACCATGATGTTGCCCGGTATGGCGCAGCCAGGGCCCTACCCTGGAGCCAGGCTTGGGGTTGAGGCTTGTATGCGAGTCCCTGGTGGCTGGGTTTTATTCCATAAAACCTGGCTGGGTTCAGCCTGAAGGAGTGACATGGGACCATCCTCCTGCAGGCCCACCACGAGCAGTTGCATTATGGAATAGGTGGTGGTAGAAGGTTATGACCACAACAACCCGATCATCAGGCACAGAAAAAAAATTGTAATTTCTTAATAGTTGTAACGTAATGTAATGTGTATTTATATAGCGCATTTATTTTTTATTGCCATACACCCAAAGCACTTAACAGTCATGGGGGGGGGGGTCTCTCCACACCACCACCAGTGTGGAGCATCTACTTAGATGATGTGACAGCAGCCACAGGACAACGGCGTCAGTACACTCACCACATACTAGCTATAGGGGGAGTGGAGAGACATTGATGGAGCTAATTCGGTGGATGGGGATGATTGAGAGGCCATGATGGAATGAATTTGGCCAGGACACCGGGGTGTACCCCTATTCTTTATGAGAAGTACCACGTGATTTTAATGACCACAGAGTCAGGACCACAACACAGTGAGATATAGCCTGGTTCATTAGTTTATTGGATCGTATTGCTTTCTCACTGTAACCGAACCGCTCCATAGGTCATTTCAATCGAGCCAAGACTTCGTTCAGACGATTTAAGACTGATTGTTTTGATGCGGATCAGAGCGTGATTAAGGGTTTCACATATGCCCATATGAATCGAGATAAGAGGGCGAAGGTGCTAGATTCCCAACCATCTAGGTGTGAAAGGACCCTTACAATATTATTATTTAGTTATGACTCGCACCTTCATTTGCGCTCTTCAGAAACCTATGGGTGATGTCACGGATACTACGTCCATATCTTTTACAGTCTCTAGTGCAAACAGATGATGGTGGATACAAAATCTTAGGCAACAAGCCACCTCTGACTATTGACTCATTAACTTTTCATGTATGCCTCTACCACAAAGTCAGGGGTACTGGATTAGAGCATTGTCATGGTTTCCTGCTAGCAACCAAAAATGTCCTGCTTGAAGCCATTTTCAATTGTTGTCGTCAAACGCCTGACAACTGCCATCGTGTGTGTCCCGTCACAAAATGTAGCTAAAAAATACTACAAAATGGTAATCATTTGATTGCTGTGTTTACATGACTGTACTACACTTTAATAATGCCACTAAAATAGGAATACTCCACGTCGAATTCCATTTCTGTTTAAATCTGATGAAAAAAAAAAGAAATCGCTGTTTACATGGTAGACTCTTAATCAGAGTATTGTCTTTATTGCATTACAGTTTTTCTGAAAACACATTTTCTAAACCCTTGCTCCATTATTTTTACACCATTAAACACAAAACCTCATCTTCAAGCACTATTAACTAAACCTCTGACTTCTCTTGCAAAATGAAACTTTTGCCTTAAAACAGTTTTACCTGTTCAAAATCAATAACTCTCAAATAACAAACAAAATGATCAAAATGACATACACTATCAAGCAGTCAAAACAATCTCAGGGTGATGTACACTTTTAATCTCAATGTTCAGGGCTATACAATTTGTTCATTGTGCAGCATACAGTCTACAATGCACTGTACTACAGTATATAATGCTAAATAGAGGAGGGGGGGTCAAAAGGTAGAATTGTGATCAAGTTGATTCCTGCTTTGGGCTGAATCAGGCCAGAACACTTCGTCGACAATCACACGCAATGCAATATTGTCTCTCCTGAAGCAATGAGGGAAGAAGCCTATTGTGTGTCGTATACAGCCCTGAAATGATTCCTCACCTATCTCACCACATGAGTTGCAGCAGATCTACTCTGGTGTAGGGTTGTCTATCATACATCTTACATAAAGCTACTCAATCAGATTCAGCAAAGACAAGTATGGAGGGAGGTACAAGTTCATAAACTGGCCACTGCACTCATCCTCTCACATTGTTTCTTCTGACCATGCTTAGACACTCTCCTTCCTACCTTCAACAACCTGTTTGCTTATATCAGTTGTGTCCATCATTTAAAAAACATGAAATTGATTTTAAGTGCTTGTGTTTAATCAATGACATCTTTTCTCTAATTGTATTTGATTGTTATGTTTGGCTTGCGAAAGCCAGCATACTGTTATACTACATAAACTTCTTTTTCTTCTTAGACTATTTTAAGAACGCATCTCCTCTTAGACTGTTCATACTACAGCCACCAAACTACCTCCAAACCTCCAAACTATACTGAATTAAGTTGCTATATCTTTTCCAACTGATCCGACTTACGGTTTTCAGAAAACTGACCTGGAAAATTCAGAAAAGTCCTATTGACTTAACATTGGACCAAACTTTGTGACCTCATAACTCTCTCTCATAACATAAATCAGACTGTCATACAGACTCAAGTTTGGGCTAAATTAACTCAGACTACCAATCTGACAATCACTGATGACCTTTCGACTTACTCTGGGCCACACCCTAGCAACCACTTACGGCGCCCTAGCAACTGTCCCATAGACTTCAGTTATAAAAAACTGCCATTGACTTTACATTGGACATACTAACAACATACCAATTAATACTAGCATAAAGTTTGTCTACGACCTTGCTACTTGTGTTTAGCAGCATGGATGAAGATGCAGAGTTCTGCTGAAAAGTAAGATCAGCATATTGTGTTTTACCATGTGAAATGGTTTAACGTATTGAAACCAGGCTGCACAATTATCTAAATGAGGTCAGGCAACTGAGAACTTAGTTCAGCCAATGGATTTTAGTGTTTTAGCAACTAAGAAAAACTGTAAAATCAAAGTATTGGTGTCCATGTAAAGGTACTCAGTGGCAATTTCATTAATCTGATCTGAATAAAATTTGAACTAACTAGAACTACACTAGCATTGTACAACTATTCTGCTACCTGCCTGAATTAATGAATATGTTCGACAAAAAATTTTTATATTGTCATTCCAATTTCTTGTTCAACCCTCTGAAGTGGCTTTGACACATTGCAAGTTGTATAAAGCACAATAGAATTAAAAATGGCTTGATTGTTCTCAGCGGGCAAATTCCTGTCCGGTCCCCTTCATCAACAAGCAATCAGTTTCCTTTTTATCTGGGTGTTTCACATCACAGCCTGGCAGTGAGTCACAACATTGACTCAACATCCTTAAGGCTTACAATGTTCACTGAGACATTCTTCTGGTAAACGCGTCAGCTGATCAGACCGGTATCATTAAGTTTCATTACTGGAGAAACCAAGACACATGAAGCAGGCCCGTAGTCAGCCTGGTGAAAGGGGTGGTTCTTTTTTCTCAAAAAGTGTGCCTTTTTGCAGTTTTTCACCTCATTCTCTATTTAATGAGAAGGTTTAAATACTGCATGTTAGTGACACTCTAAACACTATCTTTAGGCTTAAATTAGCACAAAAGCTTGTCAGATGGTCATTGTAACCACACTATTTAATGTACCAAAAGAATTTCCTAAGGATTCTGAATAAAGAAATATGACAACAGTTCATTCATTCATTCATTCATTCATTCATTCATTCATTCATTTAGTTTCTACCAATTTTCCAGGGCCGGGTCGCGGGGGCAGCAGTCTTACGAAAGAACCCCAGATTTCACTCTCCCCAGACACTTCCCTCCAGCTCCTTCGGGGGATCCAGAGGCGTTCCCAGGCCAGCCGAGAGACATAGCCCCTCCAGCATGTCCTGGGTCCTCCCCGAGGCCTCCTCCAGGTGGGACATGCCTGGAACACCTCCCTAGGTAGGCGTCCAGGAGTCATCCGAAACAGATGCCAGAGCCACCTCAGCTGACTTCTCTTGATGTGGAGGAGCAGAGGCTCTACTCCGAGTTCCTCCTGGGTGACAGAGTTCCTCACCCAATCTATAAGGGTGCGCCCTGCCACCCTGCGAAGGAAGCTCATTTCATTGCATCCGAGATCTTGTCCTTTAGGTCATCCAAAGCTCATGACCATAGGTGAGAGTAGGAATGTAGATTGACTGGTAAATCGAGAGCTTTGACTTCCGGCTCAGCTCCTTTACCACAATGGACCGAGACATCGACCGCATTACAGCTGCACCAATCTGCTTGTCAATCTCATGTTTCATCCTTCCCTCACTCGTGAACAAAACCCCAAGATACTTGAACTCCTCCACCTGGGATAAAGACTTTCCTCCAACCTGGAGATGGCAAACCAACTTTTTCCGGTGGAGCACCATGGCCTCGGACTTGGAGGTGCTGATTCTCATCCCAACTGCGTCACACTGGGCAGCAAACTGCCCCAGTGCATGCTGAAGGTCCATGTTTGATGAAGCCAGCAGAACAACAATACTTATTTTCAAATACAATAATAAGAATCTGTTAAAGTTAACTCTATTGGGCAAATCACAAACCGGCCAGCACATTCAACATTCCTAGAATTTGGGATGCCGAATTTGCCAAATTCTGTACCGACAGCCAACACAGGACCGCTTGGTCTTAAAGCCTTTTTTTCGATGGGTTATTTTGACAATTTACTATAAAATAGCAGTCAAAATAGGACAAATAAGCTCATGTATGGGACAAATTCTGCACATTTTTTTAGTGAGGGGTGGGTCTTTCGAACCACCCAAACTTGTTTTCTCAAATCAAGTGAGAAAATCAAGCAGAAATGAGAACAAATAAATAATTTCATTCCTAATGTGTATGAACATGGCTGCAGCTATGAGATTACAAAGTCAACTTTCCTTGTGAACTCAAAAATCTCTCAACAGATTCTTGGGAAAAACCGCATAAGTCTTGAAGAACTTGAAATTTAAACTCAAATTCCTGAATTTCACAAAATAATGTTTGGGATTTAATGTTTCAGTAAGAGGGGAAGCATGGTGGCTCAGTGGTTAGCACTGTGGCTTCACATCAAGAAGGTTGGTGGTTCAAGTTCCAGCTGGGTCAGTTGGCAGCATGGATGACGTGTGCAGAGTTCTGCTGAAAAGATCAGCATATTGTGTTTTACCATGTGAAATGGTTTAACGTATTGACACCAGACTGCACAATTATCTAAATAAGGTCAGGCAACTGAGAACTTAGTTCAACCAATGGATTTTAGTATTTTAGCAACTGAGAAAAACTGTAAAATCAGAGTATTGGTGTCCATGTAAAGGTACTCAGTGGCAATTTCATTAATCTGATCTGAATAAAATTTGAACTAACTAGAACTACACTAGCATTGTACCACTATTCTGCTACCTGCCTGAATTAGTGAATATGTTCGACAAAACAAAAATGTAATATTGTCATCCGAATTTCTTGTTCAACCCTCTAAAGTGGCTTTGACACATTGCAAGTTGTATAAAGCACAATAGAATTAAAAATGGCTTGATTGTTCTCAGCGGGCAAATTCCCATCCGGTCCACTTCATCAACAAGCAATCAGTTTCCTTTTATCTGGGTGTTTCACATCACAGCCTGCAAGTGAGTCACAACATTGACTCAACATCCTTAAGGCTTACAATGTTCACTGAGACATTCTTCTGGTAAACGCGTCAGCTGATCAGACCGGCATCATTGAGTTTCATTACTGGAGAAACCAAGACACATGAAGCAGGCCCTCATTTCTCAATTCTAAGTGGAGTTTGCATGTTCTCCCCATGTTGGTGTGATTTTCCTCTGGGTGCTCCGGTTTCCCCCACAGTCCAAACACATACGCTATAGGGGAATTGGATGAACTAAATTGGCTGTAGTGTATGAGTGTGTGAATGAGTGTGTATGGGTGTTTCCCAGTACTGGGTTGCAGCTGGAAGGCCATCCGCTACTTAAACCCTATGCCGGAATAGTCGGCGGTTCATTCATCTATGGTGACCTCTGATAAATGAGAGACTAAAGGGGATGCTTTTAGCTTGTGTTTTTCGTCGAAGTTTAACGCCTCGTGAGTAAACAAAGGCTGCCAATGACATCGTGCACACCAACATGTAAAACGCCAGGCGTAAAAGGATCATTTTTAAAGAAACACCTCATGCACGTTTTTTTTTTTTGGACGCGCTGTCTTAAAAACTTCTCCACCAATCAGATTGTCACGTTGGTTCACGTGCCTGGAGCTGCTGAAGTTACAGTAAACACCACTTGGAGGCACTCAAGTGCAAAACAGTCGAGGTGAACACAGTTTCACTCTCATTCAGTGAAGATGATGATACACGGAGGCATTTGATGGTAGGTGAGTTTCATTTCACGTTTCTTTCATGACTTGCAGTTTTATTAAACCCCATCTAACGGCAGGGGGTGATTCTGCATGTTCAATCTGCTTAATGCTGATGAAAATCACCTGTGTCTGAATGCAGAAAAACATCTTGAAAAGCGTCCCGGTGTGTACAAGCCTTAAGGAAAACGAATGAATGAATGTTTCAGTAAGAAGAATTTTAAATGGTGTCTCAGGTATTATTTCACTTTTACCCTGTTGAGTCTCTTCAGGACTCAAGTAGATGAAGAAATGAGAAACATGATTAAAAATAATCGTCACCATAAACTGAATTCATTTAGTGTCATGAAAACCGTGTGTATAAGAGCAGATGCTCTAGTGTAGACTCTTACAGTAGTGGACGATGTCCTGCATCTTCTTCCAGACCCTGTACTGCAGGTTCCCCAAGTACTGAGACACATGAATCAAAGCTCCAGAAGGCATCTGTGGATCCGGCTGTGAGATCTGGACTCTGGAAGAACATTCAGGAGTCAGAACTGCAGTGGCTTTAGCTTCAGAAGCAGAGAGAGCAGAAACACCAGCAGATCACTCACCTTTCCATTGAGCCTTGAAACTCCTTCAGAAAGCAGACGTCATTGGCTTTCAGCATCTCCTCCGTGTCTCTGATCGTGTGTGAAAGAGCTGAGATGTGTGTGTTGATCTGCTCCAGCTTCTCCTTCATCATCTGCTTCTTCTGCTTCTCCTCCCTCCTCAGTGCAGTGATTGTTCCCTTTTCTCTCTCTCTAAGAAACTGATAAAGCTTCTCAAACTCATGTTTAATCTGATGCTCGGTGTGATCGGCTTGAGCCTGGAAGAAAATCACAGATACCCTGAATAACCCAACATCTAACATAATAAACCAAGAATATGCTAGAACAAATAAACCAATCGTGATTATATATAATGACCCTATACACGGGAAACAATGCTGAAATCAGTTGTTCCGCTTTTAGAATGTGGGTTCCATTTCAGAATGTGCGTCTTTTTGTTTTGATCTCTATAACCCCGCCCACTGCCAGATTACCCAATTATAGTTCTGTCATCAATCTGGCAACCTGCGTGTGCATCATTTTTTTTGTCTTGTTTTTAGTCCAAATATCTAAAAATTCTTAAAATCAAGAAGCATTCTCTAGACAATAAAAACATATTGTCCTGTTTCAAGAAATAATACGTCAAAATTAAGTGAATTTTTTTCTTAAACAAGCAAAATAATCTTGTTTTTCTTTTTGACATTATAGGCCCTATTATACACCAGGCGTAATAAAGTGCAAGACGTGTTTGGCGCGATTCGTTGCTATTTTCAGACCAGCGCAACACTAATTTTCACGTTTTGCTACACGCTGTTTAAATAGCAAATCCATTTGCGCCACTTTGTGGACTCATGGATGTGCTGGTCTGTAAAGGGAGGTGTGCTATGGCACACTGTTGGCGTGTTGCTATTTTGAAGAACTGAAATAGACTGCACCATTGACCAACTAAAAGCTGCTCTAAAGTGCAGCAGAGCGTGTTAGTTATGAGCTTATGCGGGTCAATATGCTTACACAGCTGAGTACACACAGGATGTACAGCAATACACAAATATGCTTACATATGAAAACAATTAAAGGATTAAAATGATACAAAGATTATTATTTTCTACATAAATATAAAAACCATTGCCTTCATGCCTTCTTCACCTCAGGGGCTTTTTCAGTTTATTCATGACAATTTGCATTTGTATAGTGTTATTATTATTAGCAGTACTATTTATTGTATGCATATTTATTTTTTTTAATAAAAACTAGTTTAGATTTGTCCACCTGTGGGGTTTTGGAGACGTCTGCATCACCATATGGCACATGTGTTTAGATTTAACTCAGTTTTTTGACCACAATTCGTTATAATTTCTCATTTATTGCTCCTTTGCTTGAAATTAGAACTGAATCTAGAAATAGTTTTGAAGCAAATCTTTGCGCTTAACAAAGGAAATTAATTATGTAGACTAATGGATGTCTTTAGTGGAGTGAGTTTTCCTTACTCCACCAAAGTAAAGGAGTAAAGTAAAGAGTAAAAGTAAAGTAAAGAGGCTGAATGGAGGCTCGTTCTTTATACTCACTCTGCAGATGCTCTGTTTAACTGTTTTCTCGCTAGTAAAGCATTCAGTTTTTAGACTTTAAGGGCCCTATCATACACTCTGCGCAATAAGGCGCAAGACGTGTTTCCACGACGTGTTGCTATTTCAAAACCAACGCAAATCCACTTTGTGGACTCATGGGTGTTCTGGTCTAGAAAAGAGGTGTAAGGTGCATTGTTGGCGCTTTGCTATTTGGAGGAACTAAAACACACTGTGCAATAGACCAGCTGAAAACTGGTCTAAAGTCCAGCACAGAGCGCGTTAGCTGTGCGCATCGCTTACACATTGCTTAAAACAGGCAGAACGTCCAGCAATACGCAAATATCTTTACAAATGAAAAAGAATTAAAGGATTTATATATTTTTTTAAATATTAACCTACTTTCTACATAAATATAAAAACCACTGCCTTCATCATCTCGGGGGGCTTTTTTTAGTTTATTTATGACAATTTGCTTTGGTATAATGTTATTATTAGTAGTAGTAGTAGTAGTAGTAGTAGTATTTATTAACTGTATATTTATATTTGTTTCCTTAAAAACAAGCTTAGATTTGTCCACCTGTCAGGTTTTGGACCATATGGGGCACAGCATGTGTATTTGGATATAACTCAGTGTTTTGACCACACTTCATTATTATTGTTCATTTATTAGTTTGCTGGAAATTAGAACTGAATTTAGAAATAATTTTTGAAACAAATCTTTGTGCTTAACAAATGAAATTAATTATGTACACTAATGGATGTCTGTGCGTACAACACGCTTCCCTATCCACGAAACCGAGAAAGTGAAAGTAAAGGCCGATTGGAGGCTCATTTTTTCATTCTCACGCTGTAGATGCGGTTTAACTGTTTTCTCTCTAGTGAAGTCTTCAGTTTTTTCACTTACAAAGTCCGCCATGTAAATAGCAAATGCGCCATGGCGTGACACAACTGACTCTTAAGGGGAATGAGAGATGAGACTCTGATTGGTTTATTCTCAAAACACACCTATAACTCATTAAGAGAATAAGCTCAACTGTGTTAGACCATGCGCGCTGAGCATAATGTCTGTCCTTAAAAGAGCAAAAGTGGATTTGGATACGCCCTTAATGCTTTTGCACTATGCGCTTTAGACTTTGTGCCTAGATCGTTAAAATAGAACCCAGTTATTACTTTCTTGACTCCATTGGCAGATTATTTAGCTTTATTTAACTCAATTTTGACATGTTATTTCTTAAAACAAGACTATATGTTTTGCTTGAACAGAAAATGATTCTTAGACATTAGACATAGAATTTTTATACATTTGGACTAGAAACAAGACCAAAACTAAGTAAGAAAAGCAGTGTATCTGTAATAAAAATAACTCTTGATTGTATTTCCTCACCGTAATGTGCTGAACTGTTTTCTCAAACTCTTCTTTAATGTTTTCTTTGTGTCTAAGTCTCTCTTGTAAGGACTTCAGTGCTGTATTGAGCTCCTCCTAGAAATAAACAATACAAACATGTATAAATGTCCATGTGAAAAGGCTGCTGTGATATGGGAATTCAGCATCATTGAGTAAAAACACAGAAGCTTAAGTGCATGTATATAAAGAAAACAGTGTTAATGACTACTAACTAATCTGTAGAGGAGAATAAACATGACGTTAGTCTTACCTTGTGTGATGAAACCACTTCACCGATGGGTCTAAATTTGTGATTGTCATGCTGCTCTGAGTCTCTACACACCAAACACACCGGCTGTTTGTCCTCCAGACAGAAGAGTTTGAGTTTCTCACCGTGTAAACTGCAGATCTCCCCTGATCCCGACGAACGTTTCTCTTTCCTCTCCTTCAGGAAGGACTCACACAAGTTTCTTAACACAAGATTGTTTGGAGGATCATCTCTCGAGGATCTTCTCCTGCAGACGGGACACTCCTGGATATCCGTAGTTCTCCAGAACTGTTGAAGACACTCTCTACAGAAACTGTGACTGCAAGATAAAACCACGGGATTCTTGAAGATCTCATGACAAATGGGACAAGAAAAGTTCTCTTCAGAAAGCGAATCCATTTTCCCTGTTGGAGCTCCAGAAGCTGAACTTTCTCTTCCCGAACAATGGCTCCAAAAATAAATCACTAGGGGGAAACAACAAAACCCAAAGATCTGCCGTCAATTCAGAAGTGATTCTCTTTCAGGAAATGTTCCAGTGTTTTCCACAGATCGGAAACTGGTTGTTGCTGAAAATCAGAAAGGAGAGAAAGCGAGCCAGCCTTTCCCAGGGCAGTGTTATAACAGGGTGGAGTACTTTCTAATCATGTGGGTTTCTTAAAACAGGTCAGACAGAAAACATCCATATTTTATGAGGCTGCTTTTGATTAATTGGATTAAAATTAATTCAGAGTGTGTGAAAAGATACCAGGCAATCCCACATCAATACTTGCTGACCGATTTATTAAATTACATGTCTGATGAGGATCGTGAGACTGGTACATTACCTTTAACATTCATTTTCCTTCGGCTTTGTCTCTATTTCAGAGGTTGCCACAGCGGAATGGACTGCCAACTATTCCAGCATATGTTTTACGCAGTGGAAGCCCTTCTAGCTGTAACCCAGTACTGGGAAACACCCATACACCCTCATTCCCATTTCAGACAATTTAATTAGTTACTTATAACCTCCTTGCCTTAAATACTGTATATAATTTAACAGTTCTGTATAAATCAATTCAGAGAAGCAGAGAAAACTGATTTGTTTTGTTATACAAATATGTTTTTCATTCATTCATTCATTTTCGGCTTACCCCTTTATTAATCTGGGGTCGCTACAGCAGAATGAACCGCCAACTTATCCAGCATTTGTTTTACGCAGCAGATGCTCTTCCAGCAGCAACCCATCACTGGGAAACACCCATACACACTTAATCACACTCATACACTACGGACAATTTAGCATACCCAATTCACCTATAGCACGTCTTTGGACTTGTGGGGGGAAACCGGAGCACCTGGAAGAAACCCACGCCAGCACAGGGAGAACATACAAACTCCACACAGAAATGCCAACTTACTCAGTCGAGGCTCGAACTAGTGACCTTCTAGCTGAGGCGACAGCACTACCTACTGCGACACCGCGGAGGCAACCACACCTTCACCTCTTTGTCATTCATTAAAATCCTTTAACACACGGCAAGCCGTTGATTATCCTGCTTATTCCATGGTCATTTGCCAGGGTAGGCGTAAGTTTTAAATAGTTTTGCTTTTTGCAATGCAGTGTTTGTCCGAATTTTTGTCCGTTTTTACATGTCAGATTTTCTAGTCCCTCCACTGAATCAGCTGTGACAGGCTGACAGATGGAGAGAGAGAGAGAGAGAGAGAGAGAGAGAGAGAGAGAGAGAGAGAGAGAGAAAGAGATCATCTGCGTGCTGTTTATACCTGCTAATATTAAGATGCGATGTCATCACTCCAATCACAGGTGGACAAATAGGACATACCCAGTCACACCTGGAGTGTGTTTCCAGTCACATGTTTCTATTGTCTACTTTCTACCACCTCTCAGATGAGGGAGGGTCTGTGTATTGGCTTTCTTTTAACATTCCCTTTAATACTGCTAAAGCTGAGCTACCTATAGCAGAATTTCTGAGATTTACATGTCATAATCAACATACAAATCTTATTGAAAGTACCATATCAATTAAATATGCTTTAGGAATATGTTAGGCATTGGCAAATGAAATAAAGATAAGTTATTTCCTATCAACTTTCAGCCTTCACACTTTAGTTTTAAAATGCTGTTTTTATAAAAAAAAAATCCCTTTAACAAATATTTTTGAACATCTAAAGTAAATAAATGGTGTTATTACGCTTCTTTCAAATCAAGGTATTAGGCTCGCCAAACTGATCTCATGAACAAAAAGACCGCAATCTCTGCTTAGAGTAGAATAACAATACAATTATTAAAAACACATTAATCTATACACATGAAATTAATCATTCACAAAGCTGTATCTTATGAAACGCTAGTTCAAGGGCACATAAAATGAATCTAAAAGAAAGCTGCCGCTTTCAAACTGTGATCAAAACTGACTGGAATTACAAAAAAAGTGTTTCAAGAAAAATAATGCACACCCTCCAGCCAATCAGAATCAAGAATTTCAACAGACCATGGAATAAATAAATAAATATATATATATATATATGTATGTATATATATGTATGTGTATATATATATATATATATATATATATATATATATATATATATATATATATATATATATATATATATATACACATACATATATATACATATATATATATATATATATATATATATATATATATATATATATATATATATATATATATATATATATATATATATATATATATATATATATATATATATATACACATACATACATATACATACATATATATATATATATATATATATATATATATATATATATATATATATATATATATATATATATATATATATATATATATATACATATATATATATACATATACATATATATACACACACTTTTGTTACTATATTTTGCTTAATATCCACGTTTTACTTGGACAACATCTTTCTTTAGGCAACTGCACATGCCTAAAAAGCAACGAAATATTTGTCAATATATGGTATAGTATTTGCAAGTATTTTATGAATCTAATGTCACTGATGTTTGAATTTAAGCTTTTTGTGAGTCAATCCAAGGCCACATATACTTACAACATGAAAGAAACTTTTGCAAACAAAAATGTAAGTATTGAGCAAAAAATATATAAACAATGCAAATAAATAAAAAAAAAACCGCACTAATAAATAAATAAATAAAATAAATAAATAAAAAAATAACATAAAAAATGCAATGGGAAAATTGAGTTTTAAGAAATAAAAATGAATTTTGCAAACAAAAATCAAGAACTGCAAATAAAAATCAAGTGCAAAAAAGACATTTTTTTATTTGCATTTTTTTTAAATATACATATATTTGCTAAATATTTTATTTTATAGTATTGCCTTAACAAAACCTCTGAAGTCAATTGCAATGCTCATTTTGATTTGCTTTTCAGTCAACCGTGAGTTTGCGATGCTGTTTTCTTTTTGCACTTCACATTTCTGTGCGTTTATCTCTCTGGCCCTGACAGACAAGGGGGCGGAGTCATGATTTTTTTTAAATTTGCATTATTTAACTTTTTTTTTGCTCAATACTTTATTTTTTGTTTGCAAAACTTTCATGTTGCAAGTATATATGGCCCTGGATTGACTCCATACTAACAGCGACAGCAGCGCCCACTAGTGTGGATTTTTGACGTGACAAAAAATATATATAATTAGCATTCTCATACTGTTTAAATGCAGTACATAATTAAAAGTGTTTTCCATGGACCTCTCATTATAAAAACTGCTGTTATTACATTTTTATTTTACATTTCTCAAGCATAGTTTAATAAATTACAGCTCTTATAAATCAAAAAGAATATCCTAAAGCTAATTAATACCATTAATAAATACCTCAGGAATAATTTTACTAGTGGCTTTTTTAGTAATTGGCAAACATTTTTGTACTAGGTAAAAATGATTCGCGATTATTCTCATCTAAAATAAATGTTTGTTTTGACTTTATATACAGTTGTAGTCAGAATTATTAATTTTTTTATTTATTTTTTTTATATTTCCCAAATGATGTTTAACAGAGCAGGGAAATTTTCACAGTATGTCTGATAATATTTTTTCTTCTGGAGAAAGTCTTATTTGTTTTATTTCAGCTAGAATAAAAGCTATTATTCATTTTCTTAAAAGCCATTTTAAGGTCAATGATTTTAGCCCCTTTAAGCTATTTATTTTTTTGATAGTCTACAGAACAAACCATCATTATACACTTTAAGCTGTATAGAAGTGTCTTGAAGAATATCTAGTCTAATATTATTTACTGTCATCATGACAAAGATAAAATAAATCAGTTATTAGAGATGAGTTATTAAAACTATTATGATTAGAAATGACAAACAGAAATTGGGGAAAAAAATAAACAGGGGGCTAATAGTTCTGACTTCAACTGAATATATGTGCTGTATGTATTTATTATGTTTATATAAATACACACATGCATATATTTGTGAATATATATATATATGATACAAATGCTTCTGTATGTGTGTGCATCATATATACATAATAAAAATATACAATACGCACATGTCTATTATGTCAACTCTAACTAATTTTGAATGTGATTAAATGCCATTAATCTTTGCCCGGCACTAATATATTTACATAATTTTGTTTCTGATAACCATATAATAAAATGTTCATTTTAAATCTAGACTTTATTTAGACTCATTTCGAACATAAAATAAAAAAATAAATAAATGGATATTACAAATCCGGAAGCCAATCTTAAAAAAATAAGCTGATGACAGTGCACAAATAAGTACACAAATTTATATATGTTAGAAAAAATATGAAATAAAAATCAAAGAGGAGAAGGGGAGAGGGGGGTCAAGAAAAAAAAACGTATGAAATGTTGTTGAAAGTTTGTAGTTCGTATTTTTTGCAAAATTTCACTTGATTTTGAATGTATTTTCTTTCTATTTCTAAAGATGTTCAGTGATTAAAATATAAATATATGTATGTATGTATGTATGTATGTATGTATGTATGTGTATATATATATATATATATATATATATATATATATATATATATATATATATATATATATATATATATATATATATATATATATATATATATATATATATATATATATATATATATATACACACATATATATATACACACATACATACATACATACATACATACATATATTTATATTTATATTTTATTTCCCATGTGTATGCATGTACTCTGACCTCCTGTATAGCCTTCCAGGGACAACCAGCAACAATCAAGAACGCGTGATTATATGCTGCCATAGATTTGTAATGAAAAATGTCATTATAATGGAAGTAAATGGGGCAAAAACAGCCCCCAACATAACGAAATGTAGTAAATTTGAAAGATACACAAGGATTAACCTTTTATTTGATCCTCTTCAAGTGTTGACGGTAGTATGTGCAGTTGTCCGGCAGGAGGCGCTGTGTGGCAGAAACAGGCGGAACAGAAGCGGTTATTGTGCGCGGAACACACGGCTTCAGTTCTCACATCTGTTTACGCGGCCAAACAAACACAGGTGCGGAAATAACAGGGATTTCTGGGATTTTTGCGGGCTGCCGGTGGAAAGGCGGGAAGGAGGCTGAACAAGGCGGCTCTCTGTGACAGCATGAGCTGAAAAGTGCGGTAAACAGACAGCGGGACACTACTGAGGGAGCGAGTGTTGGAGGATGCAGAGATTACCTGTACGTTACACTAGAGGTTGCAAGAAGGGATACAGTCAGGGTGCGAATTACAGGGGGGGTTTCGGGGGATCGACACCCCTAATTAATACTTGATCCCCTCTGAGGGACGTCAAAACAAGAAGTAGGGGTCAGCTAATAGTGAGATTTTTTTTATATATATTTATCGGATTTAATAATATTAATAAATTAATCAATACATAATATGAGTATACATTTGACCACCCTATAACGGTTCATACCATTGTGAATGCATGATCGCGCCAATCAGGGTATGTGAGAAAAACAAATCATTCAACACAGTCTGAAACAGGCAGATCGAGCGCACTGATAGATTTAGGATAAGTGTTTACAAGATATAGTTTTGTAAAATAGATTTTTGTATCTAAATGTAAAGTCAAATTTGACTGTTTCTACTAAAATTGGTGCTCTAGCCTAAAAGTAAAGTCAAATTAGAGACAGTTTTTATCGTAACTAATCAGAGTTATTTTACACCTCAAAACACTGAAAAATATAAATTATTTTTAATAATGATTTAGTTAAATACATAAACGTGATTCACTGAAGCCTGATTTCATAAACTAACATTACCGAAAAAGTCAATAATGGGCTATATACACAGCTAATGTTGTTCAGCCAATGATGAACTTCCAGTGAAAGCTTTGTTTCTTTTCTTTTACGTTTCTTTTACGGCACTGATGTTGTAATGTAAACAAAATATAATCAGTTATACAGACTTAAGCATCCATTTTGTTGTTAAAGTTTAAAAAGAGATTAAATACTGTTTAAACCAAGCGGCAACCTCCCGCTCTCTCTCGGGAAGCCTATACGGAAGTAACTGAAACTGCAATTCATCAAAGTTCCGCTAGTCCTGGCTCCATAATAGAGCAAATTGCAATTGAGCCCACTGTTAGAATGGCCAACTTTACAGCAGAAAAAAAGGTGTTTACAGCCTGGTACAAAGAACGATTTTGGTTCATATAGCTATTATTACCCTCCATGACAACTGTGAGGGGGTGAATTTTTTTATAACTCATCCATTTCCTTTATATTAGGTTATATTAAGTTTGCATAATTAAGGGCGTGGCCACTTGAGTGACAGCTAGGTTTCGCTGGCCGCCGTCACTTCACCTCAGCTGAATCCGGCAGATTAGCCACTGATCTCGCCATATTCATCGTATTTTTGTGTTGTTTTATGTGGCTTTACACAGTCAGCTGCCTTTTGGACTTATTTCTTACAATTATCAGATGATATGGGATGCTGTGTGCACTTAATTGTGCTCACAAACCATTCACGTGGCCTCGTTTCCCATGTGAGTAAAGTTATATACTTATACACCATCTCTATAAATGTAATAGTTTTATTTAAGATCATTTATCATTAATATTTTTCTTTAGACCCGTAAAGCACTCCAGAATCTGACAGATTGATTAGCTGTAGGCTCTAGAACAGTCATCTGAAGCGTTATCATACAGTGTTATGCTGGAGTTCATCAATAGTCTTGCCTTGACTAACACACACTATATCTGAAGTGTTTGTTAGTAATTCGCGTTTTCCTCCTGTAGAAAAACGTCATAAGAGCAATGTTTAGTGGCTCACTGTATTACTACAGTGTTTTTAAAAGTCTAAACACTTTATTGATATAGTGTACAGCCAAGCACATGTGGTCAGAACACAAACGAGTCGCAGGTAATGAAGTATTAAGCGTTTCTCCCAAAGTAAAGTCTGTCTGCCAGGTCTAAGCAAAGTGCCAGCAGGCGTTTGTAGCTCCGCCCACTCTCCGCCTCTTTGCCCTTATTTGGTATCCCGCCGTGGGTGCGATGACGCGCGAACAAAATGGCGACGGTTGGCCGCGCCTACTAGTAGCTTCTTTTGCAGTGTTCAGAAACCTATGGGTGACGTCACGGATGCTCCAACCATATATTTTACAGTCTATGGTTTAAACGCAGACACCATCATTAGCGGCAGGCTAGCGCAGAAACTCCATTGAAAACACTGGAGTAAAATTAATTTCCGTATTTTAAAGACATGGCACAGAAAATAATAATAAAATGCAGTGCTTCTTGTTTGGTCTGACACCCACTTTATATAGTATCTCACCCAGGCAGTGAAGATCTGTGTTTTTTTAAAGAAATCAGATCTTAAACGTGGTGATTTTGTATGTGATGACAATTCACTGGAAGCCCAGTGGCTGGCTGACTGACATGAAAAGTCTGTGTGCATTAGCATAAGTGAGGAAAATAAATCATTCAACTGTCAGAAACCGGCAGATCTACAGCACCGATAGACATTGTAAGTATTCACGAGACTTTTTTCTAGTTTGTATCTAAAAGTAAAGTCAAATTCGACAATTTCTAGTAAAATTGTTGTTTTAGTCTAAAAGTAAATCAAATTAGAGACGTAGTTTTTGTAGTTTGACCTAAAGTTATTGCTGGATAATTAATCAGAGTTAATTAACTGAAAACGTAAATTCGTTTAATTAATGATTTAGCTAAATACATAAATGTGATTCACTGAAGCCTGTATCACTCAAACTAGCATTACCGAAAAACTCAGTGATTCTCACCCTGGATACAGCTGCAGATGGAGGTTAACGATAGTTATTAGTAACACTTAATAAACATGGTCCAATAGTTAATGCTAATTAATGTACTGACTAACATGAACAATTAGTAATACATTTATTAGGTTTCTTATTCATCATTAAGTTAATGTTATTCAAGTTACATAACATTAACCACATGCATTAATGTTAACAAACATAACATTGGATTTTAATAATGCATTGGTTAATGTTGAATTATGATTTGTAAATGCTTTATAAGATTATTCATACTTCGTTAATGCTAGTAAATAAATTAACTAATGGAGGATTATTCTAAGTGTTACAGAATTATTTATATTTATTAATTTACCCATTAAACTGTATTTTATTAACGTCTACCCCAACCCTAAACCCAACCATCGCAGTAATGTCATTTTTCACATTGCACAGTAATTTTTTTTCCTCTCCGCTGTCGCCACTGGCTTGCATGGTTCGGGATCTGTAGAGCTGCGCATCAATAGTTTTGCTCTTCAGTGTTTGGACTCTCAGTAGTGATTATTAAATCACACTGAACTGAACTAAACTGACCTGAACTTAAACACTACAAACTGAACTACACTGTTCCTATTTACTGTGACCATTTATGTGAAGCTGCTTTGACACAATCTACATTGTAAAAGCGCTATACAAATAAAGGGGAATTGAATTGAATGTAAAAGCAGTAATTATACCGAGTATTATTGTAGCTCTTTTATTAATGTCTAGCCCAATCCTCACAGGAATGTCAAAATATGAATTATTGTCATCACAAAAATTGTTCTGCAAATATCCACAGCTGTATCCCCTCTAGACTTTATCCTGTGGAGATGATGACCTTTATAATCATTATCTTTCATCAGAGCTGTCCTAAAACCAAAACGTGTATTGAAAAATACCAACAAGTAATTTTAAATTTCAAATAAAAATGTCACACACACACACACACACACACACACACACACACACACACACACGCACACACGTTTGTTTTTATGAAAAGTGAGTACATTACATAGGTTTCCATTCATTTTATACTGTCCAAACCGTGTATTGTATTGCCCTAACCCCACCCTACCCCTAAACCCAACCATCACAGCAGACTGTGTGCAGCTTTACTCTCTGATTAAACTCATCCTGTGGGATTTATAAGCCTTTTGAGAAAAGGGGACGTCACCAATGTATTTCACCTATTTCACCTCGTTTTTGTAATACCTGTGTCCTACCTATGCCATTATACAGATTTGTGTCCTGACATGTCACAAAAACACTCGCGCGCACGCGCGCACACACACACACGCACACACACACACACACACACACACACACACACACACACACACACACACACACACACACACACACACACACACACACACACACACACACACACACACACACACACACACACACACACACACACACACACACACACAAGAATAGATTATTAAACAGAAATGGAATGGTCCGGTGTGTACACTAGCTAGCTGTGAGAAATTATTTCATATTTGTATTTTATATTAGCAATAATAATATTAAAAGTGTTGAATACATCAAGTCTTTATTAATGTACTTCAATATACAGATAAGGGGAGACAAATAAAGACCATTCAGAACATCTCCGGCAAGAAATTGTCCATGTTCATTTGTCACGATTGAAAATCCGGTTTACTACACTAAGAGATTTCTGATGAACACTTATGTAAATCAACGGTTGTCTGCGGTCTAAAATAGACATTACTCTTGCGCATGAAATCCTCTAAATATTAATATTGTTTTAGTAAAACTTTTTCCCTGTTAATTACTGATGTTTCTTATTAAAACGGGCGTTTAATTAAAAGTCATTTCTCTAAATGACAGTAGTTCATATTTATTTGTAATTGGGGAAACGTGGTGTTAATTGGATCTTTAAAATCATAAACTATTTGTATTTCTGTTTCAAGATGTTTTCCTTTTTATATTCAGATTATTGTTTGACCCCCAAATGAAGTCATGATAATTATCAAACTTACGCTGATCACATGACTATCTCTGCAGAAACGGAGTGTGTGTGTGAGCGAGTGTGTGAGTGAAAGAGCGAGGAAGTGTGTGTGGAAGAGAAAGTGAGTGAATGCGTGTGTGTATTTGGGGAGTCAACACAGCAGTTCCTGTTCGGAGTTAAAAATAAACGAGTGACTTAAATTCCTCTCCCTCCTTCTCTTGTCTCTGGTGTGAAGACGGTCCAGCAGTTTGTTACTCAATCCCAAAGTTTTGACCCCAGACATTTTAACATGTTGCACTTTTTGATGTTGAGGTGTTGAGATATACATACACATATATATACATACATATACACATATACATATATATACATATACGTACACACAACAGTGCTTCCCATAGGTTTCAAATATACTTGCGGTGGTAGCCAGATTGAAAACACCATTTAACCACATCATAATAGTTAACTATACAAACAAACAAACAAAACTATTTATTTATTATTACTTTTAAGTTCAAAGCAAACGTGAATGACAAAGCATTTTAGATATAAAATAGCCAACATAATATAGACTCGATTGGAATCAGACGTTAACTCCAGATCAGAACTAGAATATATATACATATAGTGAGTATTGAGTATATATATATATATATATGCGGACAACTCTGTATAGGTTCAGTAATCATAACCGGTTTTGTACGTACTGACATCATTTACCTCATATGCACTATGTCGTGGTAGAATACTATGGCGAGGGAGGCGACCGCGAGTAATTAAAAAACAGAAACTGCACAATTCACTGCGTGTGTTTGCTGGACAGTCATTCACTGACACTGTAGTACAGCAGAAGCCCCTAATTCACTCCCTTGAAGAAAATAAAAGTAAACTCCATTTCTCTCTCTTTTCTGGCCCCTTTGACCTGCTGGCGTGACTTTTCCTCCCTGCTGTTATAGCGATACTTGTGAATCCAGACACGAGTGTGTCTGCAGAGCGAGTTTTTACACCGTGTCTACTATGGATCAGCTGTGATCGCCGCTGCCGTTTATCAGCGTCGCTCATCGGTGAACAGCGCCAGAGCGTTAGAGCCAATCGCAGCCCTTTCTGTTGAGCGTGTGATCAATCATAGGCATTTAACAATTCGCTTGACAACGCACAGAAAGCAAGTGGGATAAGATTTACGCTTGTTTATTTGCCTTAAGTGCTCATGTTGTTCTGAGCATGTCCTTGAGTTTTGTTTGATGCATTAAAAAAAAAAGTTCTTTGAGCAGGTCAAATTAAAGGTACAGTATATATCTGACTGCCTAAAGGACGACTTCGTTTTACAAATACATATAAGACGTATTTTAAAATTATACACTTCATTACAAGAATTCTTGTGCTGTGAAGTAAAATATCAAATTGTGTATCGAAAGCATCATCAATGCATCGAGATACCGAACTGAACCGAATCGATGGCATGATAATCATAACCGAACTGTGAGACCAGTGTAGGTTCACACCTCTAATATTCTCAATATTTTTTAACACATCTATAGTTATGCGGTGGCACAGAGTTAGACCTCTTTCTTCACTTCACACAGAATCAGCAAGCTATGCAGCATGACATCACTTTGTTGCAGAGACGCTATTGGTTGAATGCTGGCAAAGTAGAACACGGAAGCAGAAAGCGCGAGTATGTCTGCGGCCTGGAGGTATTGTAAAGTTAATGACGACAACATTGCCATAGCAAACTGTGAGATGTGTAAACGTAGGACTGTCTGCCAGGTATTTTAAGTTTAGGTGCTCTTTGTTTTTATATTAGATTATTTTTATATTTACTAAAGTCCAAAAGTGAAGAATTGATGTTATTTATTACGTGATTGTTTAAACACCTCACAGAAGTGCTCTGTTTGTTAACAGAGGTGTTGAAAGTTAAAATAAGGTGAATTAAATAAAAATTAAGGGACATCCTGGATCTGTTTCTTCGCTCTTCTTT
This sequence comes from Danio aesculapii, assembly GCF_903798145.1. Taxonomy (NCBI): domain Eukaryota; kingdom Metazoa; phylum Chordata; class Actinopteri; order Cypriniformes; family Danionidae; genus Danio; species Danio aesculapii. The sequence continues at coordinate 4,867,614 of NC_079437.1, read as the reverse complement.
ATTCTTTGTTTATGTATTCTAGAAATATCAGGTCGGGTTTCGGTATCGGTAGATGCTTGAAATCAATTGACTCGGACTCGAGGGCAAAAAAACTGATCGGGACATCCCTACTAATGACATCACCCAATTAATAAAATATACTGCAAATGAGCAATAAATGACAGAAAAATGAATAAAAACAGACAATGTTGCTGAAAATTATAATAATTACAAGAATGTGTAGATGTAAATAAGGCAAATGCGCTGATTAACCATTACTAATGGTGTACATATATTCTGCAGTGTTTAGACCAGTCATAGTTATATAGTAAAGTTGAGTCGTTTAGATTAAACAGTTAATTTTTCTCTCGCTCTTGCAACTGTGCGTGCACTGTCAGCTTTAAAGCCAAGCGAAAGTAGGCTTAAATAAAAAGGTAATGCAAAAACGCATACGATTAACGAACAACAGCTTTAGAAAGCAAAAGCCGAATCCTGGACATTCTAGGAAATTTAGAAACCCGACCGAACAAATTCAAGTGCCAAAAAGGCACATCTCTGTGGGTTTGCAAAGCACGTGAGACTGTCTGTGGGAGTGTTGACAGCTCGAGCGCACAGAGCGAACCGAGAGAAGATTTTCCACTCCTTAATCAATCGCGGATGTTTGGTTATATTATCATCACCAAACTTGTTCCTGGAGGGCCGGTGTCCTGCAGATTTTAGCTCCAACCCTAATCAAACACACCTGAACAAGCTAATCAAGGTCTTACTAGGTATACTTGAAACATCCAGGCAGGTGTGTTGAGGCAAGTTGGAGCTAAACCCTGCAGGGACACCGAGATTGGTGACCCCTGGTGTAAAGGGATGATGATAAATATACTTGGGCGGCTGTTAATATACCCGGGTGGTACGCCCAAGTAAAGCCTATGTGTGGAAAGCACTGTATATATAAAAAACTTTTGAAGGGCGATGACTATGGCACCTTCAGGATTGGTCTTGTTTTTGTACACTTAGTTTTTCACAATCATCAAAATTATTAATAATATTTTGTATGTGGTTGACGCGGTGGCTCAGTAGGTAGCACTGTCGCCTCACGGCAAGAAGGTCGCTGGTTTGAGCCTCGGCTGGGTCAGTTGGCATTTCTGTGTGGAGTTTGCATGTTCTCCCCGTGTTCACGCGGATTTCCTCCGGGTGCTCCGGTTTCCCCCACAAGTCCAAACACATGCGGTACAGGTGAATTGGGTAGGCTAAAAATTGTCCGTAGTGTATAAGTGTGAATGTGTGTGTGTATGGGTGTTTCCCAGTGATGGGTTGCAGCTGAAAGGGCATCTGCTGCGTAAAACATATGCTGGATAAGTTGGCGGTTCATTCCGCTGTGGCGACCCCAGATTAATAAAGGGACTAAGCCGAAAATAAAACTAATGAATGAATATTTTAAATGTATACTGTACCATACACAGCAATAATACTAGTCTGATGTTTTGTAACCTGTTTGGATGTTTACAAGGTGTATTAATAGAATATCTGTGTATTATATTTACATTATTTTGTTATCATCATTATTTTTATCCTGATGCATAAAGCTGTGGTCACACTTTTTGTGTTGAAGCATGTGTAAGTCTGTCGTATGGTGCTGTGAAAGGGGGGGAATAAAGCAAGATGATTTCACATTAAAAAAAAAAGCGAGAGATTGCTCCATGTTTTACATTTCTGCACAGAGGGGTCATGTTTTGAGCTTCTATTGGTCCCATGCAAATCACATGATGCGATTTTGCAGGTCAGACTTCACCAAGCTTGAACTTTGCCACACAGCAACACGCGTTTCTGGTCTGCCACATTCATACGTGTATGAATGGAAGTCTATTGGGTGAAAATTGCAGTGTGACCGCGGCTGAACACTTTGATTTTAGGCCCTGTCCACATGAACACAGGTATTTTAAAAATGTATTTATTAATATGGTTTGTCCACACATGAAAACAGAGTATCGGGTAACTGAAATCGAAATGTTCTGAAAACTCCTGCCAGGTTGAAGACTTTCTGAAACTCCGGGTACAGTGTGCTCATGTGGATGCTACAACCAGAGTTTTTGCCTTATGAAGTCAGTGTGTGCGTGGTTTTCTCCTTTCTGATTGGCTGTGGTGGAAAAATTCACTTTAATTACTACTAAAGCATTGATTCATATAAAAATTCTCTTTCTTACTAGAATCAACAAATATTAAGAAGCATATGCCTACCTAAGAAAAGATGGTACAAAAATGTATTACAAGCAGGGTCATGGCCATCTGCTTTTAGACATGTGCATTTACTAAGTGTAAATCCTAACCCAGGCTCATTCTGAGAACGTAGTCCCGGGGACGTTTCTGGAGACCGCGAAATACGTCCCGGGAGGTACGTATTTTTGCAGTTTTTGTTTTTGCGAGTCCGCGAGAGGTCGCAGTGCGCGCTTTTTCCCGCGCCGTTCTCTGGAGGGCGCTGTCGAACGACCTTCCGCCTGTCTGCCTGGATGACAGAATGATTGACCGTGCGACCGGCCAATCGGCGGGCTGACCCACCGTCCTACGTCCTTTAAACCCAACCAACGACGATTCACAAAAGCCGTCCAGAAAAAGAAAAGCCCTCGTCTGATTTTTAGCACGTTTTCGGATTTTGACCACATTCTCACCCTGTGATGAACTGGTTCGCTTCATTTTTTGGATTTTGTTTTTGTTTTCTTACCTGATTTCTGGAACCGCACTTCCCCGGACTCGAACCCGGTCGTCGTCGTGGTCAGCCCCTCTCTGCGCCTCGAGTCCGCCAGAGTACACAAAGAGCCAGGAAGGGAACGGCGTCACAGCGCCCCGCAGCGTTCGCTTAAAAAAATGAAATGCAGCCGTACGTACCCCCGGCTACGTATTTCGCGGTCTCCAAAAACGTCCCCGGCACTACGTTCTCAGAATGAGCCTGGGTTGGTAAATCCTGAGAGCCATATCTTGATCTTCAGATGCTCCAAGGAGATCTGGGTGTCATCTGTGATGAAGTGGGCCTTGGAGCAGGGAAAGAAGATAAAACCTGGTGTCTGGTTAGCCTGGGTGTCGCACTCTGCAGCAGCCAGTGTTCCTGTATGACTGTTGGACCTAGTCTTTTGATAAGAATAAAATCTTTTTGGAAGTAAATCTTGTAAAACTTTGTCTCTTGATCAGTAAGAGTCTCTTTAATTGAAATTGCCATGACATTGGCCCACATGGCTGGGTTCACACCAAACGTGGATGTCGTGAATGAGGCAAATTCTGCACATTTGCGGCAAATGCATTGCATATTGTACATCATTCGCTCTGCAGGACAGTATTTCACCTCTGTTCTCGTATTTGCATGGGCTGTTTCTCAATATTTGTGACGTGGTCTTGTGTCCTTGTGTTCTAGTGTAACATCATCTACTGCCAAAGATGCAAAACTCAAAACTGCAAGAATAGAGGACCCATGACAGAACCCTGACCCATTCCTCATATTGAGGATGCATCTATGCAGACTTGAGTGCAGAACTTGCTCTAGAATTCCCAGAAGTCATTGCAACGGAATAAAAGGAGGCAGGAAGCGTCGCATTTTATATACCTGTTTAGTCCCGGCTTAGTCCCTTTATTAATTAAGGGTGATATATATGCACAATATACACTCACCGGACACTTTATTATTGCTAATTTCTAATCAGCCAAACACATAGTAGCAACTCCGTGCATTTAGGCATGTAGACATGGTCAAGACGATCTGCTGCAGTTCAAACTGAGCATCAGAATGGAGAAGAAAGGGGATTTAAGTGACTTTAAACGTGGCATGGTTGTTGGTGCCAGACGGGCTGGTCTGAGTATTTCAGAAACTGCTGATCTACTGGGATTTTCACGCACAAACATCTCTAGGGTTTACAGAGAATGGTCTGAAGAAGAAAAAATATCCAGTGAGCGGCAGTTCTGTGGGCGCAAATGCCTTGTTGATGCCAGAGGTCAGAGGAGAATGGCCAGACTGGTTCCAGCTGATAGAAAGGCAACAGTAACTCAAATAACCACTCGTTACAACCGAGGTCTGCAGAAGAGCATCTCTGAACACACAACACGTCCAACCTTGAGGCAGATGGGCTACAGCAGCAGAAGACAACACCGGGTGCCACTCCTGTCAGCTAAGAACAGGAAACTGAGACTACAATTCACACAGGCTCACCAAAACTGGACAATAGAAGATTGGAGAAACGTTGCCTCGTCTGATGAGTCTCCATTTCTACTGCCACATTAGGATGGTCGGCTCAGAATTTGTCCTCAACAACATGAAAGCATGGATCCATCCTGCCTTGGATCAACAGTTCAGGCTGGTGGTGTAATGGTGTGGGGATATTTTCTTGGCACACTTTGGGCCCATTAGTACCAATTGAGCATCGTGTCAACGCCACAGCCTACCTGAGTATTGCTGCTGACCATGTCCATCCCTTTATGACCACAGTGTCTCCATCTTCTGAGGCTACTTCCAGCAGGATAACACACCATGTCAAAGCATGAATCATCTCAGACTGGTTTCTTGAACATGACAATGAGTTCACTGTACTCAAATGGCCTCCACAGTCACCAGAGCTCAATCCAATAGAGCACCTTTGTGATGTGGGGAAACGGGAGATTCACATCATGGATGTGCAGCCGACAAATCTGCGTGATGCTATCATGTCAATCTGGAGCAAAATCTCTGAGTAATATCTCCAGTAGCTTGTTGAATCTCTGCCACGAAGGATTAAGGCAGCTCTGAAGGCAAAAGAGGTCCAACCTGGTACTAGTAAGGTGTACCTAATAAAGTGTGTGTGATATGTAGCATTTAATTGGTCAGAAGATCTGATGAGAACCCGAAGTATGAGGTGATGCAGAAAATATCGTTGATCCATTTAGGGGTAAGTGACAAACTGGATGTTTACATTTTCTAAATGTCTGTTTTGGAGCGCACTAGTCTATAGATATCCTTAAGATTAACATACGGACACGAACATCTAAACTTTCTGAAATAAGCAATACTTCTAAAGTAAATAATGCCTGGCTATGTTGATATCTGATGTGTTTCTATGATGAGTGACTCTAAACTACAAGCATTTCAGGCACTTTCTGTGTTCGTACCTCTGCTGAGTGTCTCCTTCAGGCCTCCGGCTCTCTGTTTTTCCACCCGCATCACTCCATCATCTCTGTCCTCATGAAAACACTCACCATTTGGCTTATTTCTGCTTTAACCGTCTGTCTTAAGTTCTCATGCGAGCATCTGTTGACAGCATCAGCCTGAAACATCATCCCGGGCCCTCTGATGACAACCTGAGAGAGAAGAGAGGAGCGAGATAAAGCTAATGAAAACAATGAGAGGTGAGGTGAAGTAAAGCGGCCTTTTCATGCTTGTTTTCTCTATTAACGCAGCAAACATCACACAGCTGGGTATATTTATCTTGCCCTGCACAAAGCACACAGCGGACAGGGCCGTGCGTGTGAAAGAGACTTTAAAGCATCCATAATATTTTTATTAAAACATAAGTCAATAAACAGCAGACTGCAGCTCCTCTCTGGAATGGAGCAGATTTTTATGAATGACTGCATTCATCGGCGGCCACGCCCACACGCGGATGGAACACCGCCTCTAGTTCTAAACCACGCCCCTATTGGAGTTCTGTTGCTCTGATTTGCGGAGTGGGCGTGGCCGCGCATACATTAACAGTACCGCAGTATAAAAGCGGACGACAGCATGAAAACGAGCGCTAGAAACTCCTGAACGCGATTAAAACATCTGATATTACACACACACACACACACACGCGCGTTTACGTGCTGGAATAAACACGCTGTCTGGATTATACTCACGTGCTGAACGGTGTTGTTGTGGGCTACAGTTTCAAATATCAATCTTTTCCGTGGACACCAAGTGGTTTACATGAAGATGAAGGATTGTATGAGTCTGCTGGTGTTTGTTGTGATCTTCTGCACGTCGGTAAGTGAAGAGACTCATGTAAACAATCTGCGTGTATATGAACAGCTCACTTCATTATTATACAATGCAAACAGATCAGACATGTACACATACATAAATAAATGTGACACGTTCTGTAAATTTTACCAAATTAATAATAATAATAATAATAATAATAATAATAATAATAATAATAATAATAATATATACCAGAATTGAATATTAAAACACTTAAAAACATTATACAACACTGAAAAAAATTATTCAAAGATGATTCCTTGGATTTTTTTTACGTTAAGTGGTTGTAAACAATTTATTTGGGCTGAATTTAAACAAACAAATTAAGTTGAACATTATTAAATTTAATTTGTTTGTTTAAATTCAACAAATAAATTGTTTGCCACAGTTTTGTATGCAACACTTTTCAGTGAATGTAGAAATACGTGTGCTCAGATTAAGGACTGGACATTTTAATTATCAATTTAGCATTAGAAGAAATGTTATATTATGCACGTTACATTACAATAGATGCATGTCATTTCATATGTGTGTGATCCATGTTACAACAAGATATTGCTTTAATATGAAAATAGATTTATATATTACTTAAATATAAACATTTATAAATGTTTTTCAATACACATTTTGGTTTTAGGATAACTCTGTTGAAAGATTCTGATTCGCTTAAAATGTTGACAACTGTTAGTGAGTGTGTTACTTGTATTCCTAATGTCGTGGGGACCACGTCTCCTCAAATATAGCAATACCAGTATATTTTGACCTAGTGGGGACATTAAGTACTGTATAAATGTAAAAATGCAGATTGTTTTCTGTAAGGGTTGGTTTAGGGGGACAGTATGTACAGTTTGTACAACACAAATTACAGCTACAGTTGAAGTCAGAATTATTAGCCCCCTTGTTTATTTTTTCCCCCCGATTTCTGTTTAATGGAGAGATTTGTTCAACACATTTCTAAATATAATAGTTTTAATAACTCATCTCTAATAACTGATTTATTTTATCTTTGTCATGATGACAGTAAATAATATTTGACTAGATATTCTTCAAGACACTTCTATACAGCTTCAAGTGACATTTAAAGGCTTAACTAGGTTAATTAGGTTAACTAGGCAGGTTAGGGTAATCAGGCAAGTTATTGTATAACGATGGTTTGTTCTGTAGTTTATCAAAAAAAAAATTGCTTAAAGGGGCTAATAATATTGACCTTAAAATTATGTTTAAAAAATTCAAAACTGCTTTTATTCTAGCCGAAATAAAAGAAATAAGACTTTCTCCAGAAGAAAAAACATTATCAGACATACTGTGAAAATTTCCTTGCTCTGTTAAACATCATTTGGGAAATATTTACAAAAGAAAAAAATAATTCAAAGGGGGCTAATAATTCTGACTACAACTGTATATAGACAGATCATATAGATGGCAGTAGAAATGTGTGTCTATACTGTAAAAAACATCAGTTAATGAACCGTTACTGTGTGAGTTTCTTGTTTATTTTCGGTTGTGAATTGCATTATTTGATGTTGATCTCTGCTCTGTCCACATTTGATGTTGAAAATCTCAACTCAACAGTACAATATCAACTCTACAGTTTAACGAAGTGACTTTTGACATTTTAGTCGTTTGAAATGATAATAATATAATGAATAAGAAATAATATAAGTCTGTAAAAGAACAGAAAGTGTGCTGCAGTTTATTACAAGGTTATTGTAGCATAATATAAAACAACAACACAGACAATTTAACATTGCAAACTATTACACGTGTTCAGAAATTCACTTTTTTCTAACGTTTCAATGTTGGAAACAAGATCAAGATCCCATAATGCAACTCAAAAGCAGAAATAAATAATGAAATTAAAAAAACTAAATCACAAAATACAAAAAAACGCTAATTTACGGATTTTTTTTAAGTTATGTATATGAATATGTCTGTTGTGAACCGTTAACCATCTCAATGCGCTAGGTAGGTTGCTAAAATTACAACTTGGCATGAAGCACTCATAACTATAGACACTCTTGCTTTTATTCTCCTTTCAAGAGATCACACTTAGATAATGCTCCACTATGATAGCAGGTTTGGCATGCTGTCCCGGGAGAGAACCCTGAGCTCGGAGATAGATGAGCCCGAGGTTCCCGCCTGGTCAATGAGCATTAGGAGGGATACGAGATCAGGAGTTTCTCGAGTGCCCCCTTTGCTATGTATGCATTAAGTGCTTGTGACTGTATTACGATTCACTTATGTACATGTTTTTAGACTGTGGGAGGAAACCGGAGGACCCAGAGAAAACCCACGCAAACACAGGGAGAACATGCAAACTCAACGCAGGGAGTGCCGACTGGCTCAATTAGAACTTGAACCTGCGGCCTTCTTACTGCGAGGCAGCAGTGCTAACCACTGAGCCACCGTGTTGCCCGATCATGAAAGAGGAGGAGGGAGAAGGGAAGGATGGGGGGGTTTTCCAAAAACGAAGATAAGGAATAAAGTTTAGGCAGGATATTTATTGTAGTTTTAGAATGATCTGATAGGCTAGCAATGATTAGCAATGAGGATCAGCTGTAGTCAATCATATCACGTGCTCCTCTCGAAATTAGTTTGTGAAACTTCACTTATTATTATTTTTAAATGCACATTAAGAAACCTTTTTCAAAAATAGAAAGAAAAGCAAAAACAAAGCAAAGCTATTGGATCAAAGAGCACTTGAACATCAATGATATGGGATGGATTTGAGTACTTATACTGTACTTAATTATACGTATGTGAAGAAATAAATGTTTTTCTCCTGTTTTTGGTTAGTTACTGTCATTTCATTTAAAGGGGAGATATCATGCCAGCTCAGCTTTGAGTTTCAGCTCAAAATACCACACTAATAATGCTTTATAACCCTGAGGCTTTGATCCTAATTGGGCTGTTTTGGTGACTGTCGCTTTAAATGCAAATGAGATTGTGTTCTTTTTAAAAGAGGGCGGAGCTACAAATGCCTGCATGTGAGTATAGCGGTTGATTCAATTCAATTCAATTCACCTTTATTTGTATAGCGCTTATACAATGTAGATTGTGTCAAAGCAGCTTCACATAAAAGGTCACAGTAAATAGGAACAGTGTAGTTCAGTTTGTAGCGTTTAAGTTCAGTTCAGTTTAGCTCAGTTCAGTGTGGTTTAATAATCACTACTGAGAGTCCAAATACTGAAGAGCAAATCCAACGATGCGCAGCTCTACAGATCCTGAACCATGCAAGCCAGTGGCGACAGCGGAGAGGGAAAAAAAACTTCACTAAAGGCGGAAGTGAAGAAAAAAAACCTTGAGAGAAACCAGGCTCAGTTGGGCACGACCATTTTAATTTCTCCGCTGGCCAAACGTCTTGTGCAGAGCTGCAGTCTCAGTGGCGGAGGCTGGAAGCTGGCCTCAGCGAAGACTCGTCTGTCTCTGGAGCGTCATAGGAAACAGTCTCATGTTCTCCACTCTTCCATGACCATCGCAGTAGTTGTTCAGGATTCGGCCAGGTCCAGGATATGGAAACCTTGGGATCATCTCGTCGTTGGTCTTGGATCGAATCAGTGACTCTGCATAGTCTGAGGGCCTCGGGAAGAGTATCCCCAGGTGGAAATGGAGAATAAAGAAAATAATTAGCGTAGCTGATGTTCACAGTGTATATCAAAAACAGGACTAACTTCCTATGCTAATGAGAGAGAGATGATGTCACTAGTGGGCGGGGCTCTCCCGCTCTGATGACACAGAGAGTTATGTGCATCATGACGTTTCCATCAATCGTTTTTATGCGCATCTCCAAAATGAGCATTAAAATAGTTGGGAGGAAACGCAAGGCTAAGGCAAGAAATAGCGCTTCGTCTTTAAAAAAGGAGAAGAGACCGACAGAAACTCAGAGTTTAGAGAATAAATCCTGCTCCTGACCAGGTTAGGTTCACAGAGTAAGTGACCACAGTAACTGACTCTGAGTTAAAGTTACCTCTCTTTCAGAAACAGGCTTGACTTACCCTGCTTTCTCCAGTTCAACAAACCTGCCATTTTGAAATGGAAAACCCAGAGTTTCTCTCATTTCAGGGTTAAAATACTCTTAGCTTCAGGGGCCCGTTTCAGAAAGGAGGTTAAGTGAAAACTCATTGTACACTCCCTTTACATTGTTTATTTGATCTGCTGTAATAAATTCTGTTATATGTTTTACATTAATCCAGTAGTGGCTGAATGTAAATAGTGTGGTGGATTTAATTCAAGTATTTTTACATTTTTTACTCTGCGGGTGGCATGGTGGCTAGCACTGTTGCCTCACAGCAAAAAGGTTTCTGGTTTGAGCCCCGACTGGGTCAGTTGGCATTTCTGTGTGGAGTTAGCATGTTCTCCCAGTGTTGGCGTGGGTTTCCATCGGGTGCTCCGGTTTCCCCCACAGTCCAAACACAAGCCCTATAGGGGAACTGATTCACTAAGCTGGCCGTAGTATATGAGTGTGTGTGTGAAGGAGTGTGTATGGGTGTTTCCCAATAAACCTGGAAGGGCATCCGCTATGTAAAACATATGCTGGAATGGTTGGCGGTTCATTCCGCTGTGGAGACCCCTGATGAATAAAGGGACTAAGCTGAAGGAAAATGAATGTTGATTCTGCCCATCCTCCTAGACAAGGGGAGGATGTCACAGAATTTGGGGATCGTCGTAGCGAATAGTTTGTCACACCGTTTCAAAGTTTATGATGCTGCTTGTTTATTTGCGTTTCCAAACATCGACATGGAAACAATTATGGAAATATTTCTTATTGCACAGTTCTGTATGATCTGGCAGTTCTTCTGTCTTTATGCTGTTTTGGATCTGATTGACTGCCGCTAAAGTGTGTGTGTGTGTGTGTGTGTGTGTGTGTGCGTGTGTGTGTGTGTGTGTGTGTGTGTGTTGCCATAAGAAAAGAATGAATGTTTTAGGACATCTTTAATCATTTGAGATAGTTTTGAGTTTGTCATATCAGCTTCAATGGCTATTCCATGGAGGGAGAGGGGAAGAGAGAGAGAGGTACAAATAGTTTAGAAATATTCTAATCATATAAATGATAATTGTAAAACATTTTAATAATACATTTAATAACATGAAATAATGCATAAGATAATCTACACTGTTAAAATATCTGTAAATTAGCAGTTTCTCATTTTGTATTTATGCTTTATGGGATAATGATCCAAGATTAACACTTAAATTCCCTGACCTTTCCCGGACTAAGCTGTATTTCCGTGACCAGTCCTTATTATTTTTTACTTTAAGGGGAGCTATCATGCAAAATAAAAAAAGGCACAATTAGAAGGGTCACAACTAAAGAGTCAGTTTTAAAGTGTAATGAAATAACATTTGTGTGATATTTTGTGCTAAATCTTACCATACACACTTTAGAGACATCAGAGATTGTGTTGTACTTGTAAAAAGGGGCATAATAGGTCACCCTCACGAGCAGTGGCCATTTTAATGAAAATGTGTCAAGAATGGAGGTCTTGTTCACTTCCATTCATTTTTAACAATAGCAAAACAACTGATGCTGCTTAATGATCAAAATGATGTTTTAATAGATTTGACTGGCGGTGGACGAGCAGGAGGAATAATATAGCTTAGAAAAAAATAGCCTTACTATAAAAATAGAAAAGAGGTGAAAACATGAAACACAAAACTATAAAAATGTAAAAGTAAAATAAAAATCACCAAAAAAAAACAAAAAAAAAAAACATGATTTTCCATGACTTGGACAAAAATGTAAAATTTCCTGACTTTTAATGTCTGGAATGTGTTTTAAATTTTTTTAAATATATTTATGATCTGTTTTTTGTCCTGTCTCTTATCCTGTTGCACTGTAGAAGCTCTGTCACCAAAACAAATTCCTCGTATGTGTGAACATACCTGGCAATAAAGCTCTTTCTGATTCTGATTCTGAATAGAACTTTCACAATTTCATAATATTCTAAAAATATTCCAAAAATTCCATTATGCGTTAAAAATTCCATGATATTACAACAATATTTCAGAAATTCCATTATATTCCAAAAATTCAAAGATACTTCAAAAAAATATGTGATATTTCAGAAATTCCATGATATTCCAAAAATATTCCCAAAATTCCATGATGTTCCACAAAATCTGTGACCTAATAGTACTCTGTTGATCATTCCTCCAAAAAAAAATTATAAAAATAAATAAAAGTAACTTTTTTGACATTTGAAAGGACAAAATGTCTGTGTGTATGTGTGTATATATATATATATATATATATATATATATATATATATATATATATATATATATATATATATATATATATATATATATATATATAGAATGCAAATGCAAAAATGCATGCATATGTCAAAATATACAAAAACATTATCTACATTTAAAATGTTAAACAATCTTTTTTTTGCCTCTCCCACTGCTATGCATGTCAATATTTTTTTTGCATTTAATTTTATCTGTGCAAAATGTATATAGACAATCACTTCTGTGAAGCTGTTTTCTTTCTTCATTCACTGCCATAATGCACTTTGACTCAGCAGTAAACGCTCAAATATACATTGTTGAAATCTGTTATATTTTCAGTTTTAGTTTAGTTTTTTAGTAATTAATCTTTTGAAGTAACGCAATATCACTGAAAATCAATATCTACTTTAAACTAATATTATCTGTGCAAAATGATAAACGGAGCAAGCTTCAGTCAACGAGAGGTGAAGTGTTGTCTATAGGGGTGTAATGAATCACAAATCTCACGGTTTGGATCACATTATGGTTTGAGTCACGGATCGGACCAATTTCTGGATCAGCAAAAAAGAGAGATGACAAATGCCATTTGCTTTCCATTTATTACAGAGCCATTACTGCAAGAAACCTTTGGCTTTAACAAATAGAACCTGTAATTAAGGGAGGAAAAATATATAATAATACTTATTATTTATCTATCTATCCATCTATCTATCTATCTATCTATCTATCTATCTATCTATCTATCTATCTATCTATCTATCTATCTATATTAAATACTGTAAAAAATATCTTTGTATATAATGCTAAAATGTATAAATCTAACATTATAATCTTGTACAACACATTTTTTGTACATCAGTCTCATTTTCAGTTAATGATTCAATAATTCACTCATAAAGCTTAAATGAAGCATCTAGAAATGAAACGAACTATTCAGTGACACATTTTTGATGGTTGTTTGTCGCCACCTAATGGTTAAACAATATAATTGCTACAACTTTCAACAGCGTCAAGTTGCATTAAACTCTGATTTGATTCTTTACCAGAAGCATCAGTGTTTATATCTGAACTATACACTGCTCTCCCTGTGCTTCTGTGTTATTTAATTGTTTGTAACTCAAGTGTAAAAACTGAATCTCTTTCTCCATCGAATGCACATTTGAATGCAGCAAAGTTTTAAAGGGCCCATAGTTTATCTCTTTTTTATGATTTAATATTAATATTCTGGTTCTTCTGAGTGTGCCAGTTTAGGTTCAGTTTAAAACACAATTCAGATTTTTTTATTATAATGTGTTAAACAGTGTCATGTTGGGGGCGTGTCCAGAGTTCGCTGATTTAGGGGTGTGTTGCTTCACATGTGAATTAGTTTCGGCTTCCCGCCAACGTAACAAGGGGGCGGGGCCATGAGCTCACTCGCTCTACGTTTGCAACAGTCTGACAGGCAGACGGAGAAGGAGAGAGATGATCAGCATTTAGTCGTACATGTACGACTCGGACACAGACCAAGCAGAGAGTACAAAATCATTTGTGTCTTTGTATAGTTTTACAGCCAACTGTGTGCTAGTTTCAAGTGCCGAGCTTGTACACAGAAACTAATAACCACGCACACTGAATTAACTTTGACTGAGGCACTGGATGCGCCGCTCGAAGCCGAGACACGGCACACCAGACACTCTCTGTAGCGCAGCAGAAACGTGTCCCGAATCGTCGCGCCACGCAGTTTTGAATTCTAAACAGGTTTCTGCAGCGGTCCGCGGCGCCCAGCCATCGACTTGTGTACCCTGATAGAAACCGATGTTTAGAATTCTAAAACGCATGCTAGTTAAGATCACAGGGAGCTTCTGTGATCGCGAGAAATGCAAACGGCTGAAGTATAAGGTAGACTCAATGAGAAGTACACATGTTTGCAAACCTACCTAAAGATACAACCAATAATTCCCATTAGAGCGATAATGTGGAGAATATTGATCTTGTGTTGAGCCCAATGAGCCTTGCATCTAAAAATAGAGCTAGCGTGTTCCTTTAGTGATATCGCTTCAACTCACGCTGAAAATGGCGGACGTGAATCAACAAACTGAGGATATGATGACGCACCTGTCAATCAATACTGGTGGGCGGGGGGACCGCTCTCCTACGCAAAGTTGCGGTCGGTCTGAAAACCGCTCCAATTGGTCCACCGTTTTTATGTTGTTAAATTGAAAAAAAAAGCACTGGGTGTGTTTATATCACCCCAATATGACGGTCTATACACCATACATGCACATATGTCTGTCCAAACAGCTTGAAAAGTAGATTTTTTACCATAGGTGCCCTTTAATAAACATATGCAAATCATCATTATTTATAATTGATGTTGTGTGGGTGTTTGAGATCCCGATCTTTCAATGATTAATCATGCAGCTTTACACTGAAAGCATTCATGCAGGATAAACAAGTATTGACAGAAAACACCTTTAATAACCTAAGAAAGCATTTAGGTGCCTCCACAATTTCTTCCGTCATCATTATATTTTACAGGAAAGCCTAAATGCTTTAACACATGTGATTTAAATAGCGTGAGAGGCGATCTCTCTGCGATCGGTACACATTTAGGATTAATCTACAAGTAACAAATATATTCATTCTGTGGGTCATGTGCGTTCTAAACCATAGGTTGTGATCCGTGTGGATGTTGTCCGTGTTCATGATTCAAACACTCATGCATCTGAACAGTGCTTTCACCTGCGTGTGTTTGTGTTTAGGCTGGATGGGGCTGTCCTCAGGTGTGCCGCTGTCCAGTAAAGAGACCAGTGTGCCCGGCGGGTGTGAGTGCGGTGCCAGACGCCTGCGGATGCTGTAAAGTGTGTGCGGCGCAGCTCAACGACGACTGCCATGAAGGAAAACCCTGCGATCATCACAAGGGCCTGGAGTGTAACTATGGCAATGACGTGTCCAGTCTGCACGGCATCTGCAGGGGTCAGTCAGCACAACTGCACACTTGAAAAAAAACACCTCAGGATATAGAAGTCTTAAAATAACAAACAAAACAGTCCAGTAACTCATTTAAAATCTGGATGAACTCAATATTTACAATGTTAAAGGTGCTGCATGTGTGTTTTTGATGCTTCTAAAGTAGGGGTGGGCGGTACACCGGTGTCATAGTCATCACCGGTGTGACATTGCGCCACGACATGGATTTTCTAATACCGTCAATACCGTAATAAATCAATTATGCGCCTTGAACGGCTGCATTTACATCAATAATAGCTAATTCTAAATAATAAGGCATTCAATTTTCTTCAAACGTTCAGTTGTGGTCTGAATACATGTCCTTATACTACAGGGCTCGAAATTGCAACCATTTTGGTCGCATGAGCGCCCGAAATGTAATCTATGCGCCCTCATAATATATTTGGGAGCATTTGTGTGTCTGAATATAATGGTTGTAGTGCAATCTGATTTGATTTTCTCTAAAAACTTGCTGAATCGCTCTACCCTGCTGCTGTATTGGTTCATATTAGCTGTCAGTCACTCAACGCTTCCCGCTGTCAGATAACAGGGAGCTTTTGTTACTGCAGGAAATGCAAACGGCTGAAGAGTGAAAAGTGCACAGGTTTGCAAACCTCACCTAAAGTTATAATAATAATAATGGCGCAGATGACAGCGATCATGACATGAGGTAAATGTTGATCCGCCAGCTGAGATCAATCGAGTGTTTTCGGAGAAGGTGCCCGAATCTCGATGCGTTGCATTCACCGCGTGTTCAGCGCAAATGTCCGCTAAATATAAAATCTAACACTGTACACATCAACGCCAAAGAAACTCACCTTTACTAAGTTTACACTGAAACTACGGCTCATAACAGAGCGGAATTGCGCTGGTGGTCATCATGAGAATCCTGCTCTGTCTGCTCATAAATTGGTGCGGCTGACTCGCCTGCTTTATTCCACCAACACAGAGAAATGAAGATCAGCTCATAACGAGACTGAGCAT
This sequence comes from Danio aesculapii, assembly GCF_903798145.1. Lineage (NCBI taxonomy): Eukaryota > Metazoa > Chordata > Actinopteri > Cypriniformes > Danionidae > Danio > Danio aesculapii. The sequence goes on along the minus strand of NC_079437.1, from coordinate 4,851,458 downwards.
TTACAATGAACCAAACCAAAACTTTTAAAGAGTGATAGAAGTGAGACTTTCTTTTGTCCGTTCTTCCTTGAGATGTAGATTATTTTGCTATTGAAAGTAATACCATGATATTATACCGTCACCGTTCAAAAGATGAAAAATACCGTGATAATAATTTTAGGTCATATCGCCCACTCCTATTCTAAAGCATAAAAGAACAATAATATGTTTGCAGATATGTAAGAAACATGCTAAGTGATCATATTTATCTGATAAGCAATGCTGAAGTCAGTTATTCCGCTTTTAGAATGCGTGTTCCATTTCGGAATGTCTGCCTTTGCTTTGATCTCTAGAACCAGCCCACTGCCAGATTAACCCAATGTAATTCAGCACTCCGAGTTGCCATGTTGACAGTGTATTTCATTGCGGTCATGAAGGATCTCAATGAAGGATCTCGGATGCTGCCAAAAATGAGATGCAGATTCTGATTAGCAAATAATTAGCAAATAATATAAATCTTAGAAACATAAATATTAGCTGAGCACTCAGGATTCATATTTTTGCCGTTGTACTACTGCTTGTAATAACAGAGGGCGATTCGGAGTAACTGTCATGATGAAAGGGTGGAAAGAAGTAATCAGCGAGCGGAGTTGCTGAATGAATGAATTTGGTTATATATAGACCTTTTTCTTAGAATGCAAAATTACCCATTATGCTTTGCGTGCAAGGAAAATGCGAAGAACTTCCGGTCGGCAGCTGATGGGTATAAACAGTCACATCCTGACAGCTTTGAAATGATAGTTTTACTCTATTTTACTTGCTTTCAGCGTCTTTGAACTAATACGGTTGTCGAACAGCGCCACCTCCTGGACTGATTATTTAAAAGAAAAAAATGGAAAACAACACCTGCGAGTCATTTACATTTCCCGCCAGACTGCATCTTTGTGCGGTTTTAATAAAAATAACAGTCAAATAGTCTTTTTTCAAATATATAACCAACCTAAACAAATGTAATTCACCAAAATGTTTGACACACACACATCTTGTCCCACTGAATGTGGAAAAGTGCGAATACTGTGAAAATAAAGAGGCGTTATGACAGAAAAACACATATCATGGTAAATACTACACTCAAACTAACTAAATGAAACAAACTGCTCCCGATTATATAATCAGCAGAGTATCAGTAACGCACGTTTATTGGTCATTTTTTGTAAATTGAATGTCTTGCATACCTGTTCATTTTCATGCCAGTAATCTGGTTTAATCTATAATGCAGTGAAGTGGTGTGTGTGTGCGCATGCGTGTGTGTGTGTGAATTGAAGAGTCACTGAGCTAACAGCTGACAGGCCGGGGAAACACACACACACACGCACACTGTATTTCTGACGGCAGACACGTGAAATAAGAGCGCTTTTCTCTCGTGCTTGAATCACACTGACAGATTATAGCAGCTTTAACACACACCTTTCAAAGTTGTGCGTCACAAAAACACTCCGTAATCCACTCAAAGCTCTATTGAAACCCACTTTCGGAGTGCAAATTACCAGTTGTAAACATTGTAAACGGACGTTCTGAACATTCTACCGGAAGACGTTGGCCGCTATGGCGCCCTCAATGCAGCAGCCAAGAAAAAGGTCTATATTATGAAATGAACAGGTTGTGGATAATATTGGGAGGACAATCATAAAAGTGAAATTATTCTGGGGTAAGCAAAATAATCTAGTTTTTCATTTTGATATAAGATGTTGCTCACTCCACTGACAGATTAATGTGCTTGTTTTAATGAAAAACTAACTTTAAAGGGCACATAGTTGACCTCTTTTTTATGATGTAATATTAATATTATGGTTGTTCTGAGTGTGCCAGTTTAGGTTCAGTTTAAAACAATTCAAATTTTGTTATTATAATGTGTTAAAAAGTGTCATGTTGGGGGCGTGTCCACAGTTCGCTGATTTAGGGGTGTGTTGCTTCACATGTAATTTAGTTTCGGCTTACCGCCAACGTAACAAGGGGCGGAGCCAAGAGCTCACCCGCTCTGCGTTTGCAACAGAGTCTGACAGGCAGACGGAGAAGGGAGCTGGAGTGAGAGGTACAGCAGTCAGTCGTACATGTACGACTCGGACACAGACCAAGCAGAGAGTACAAAATCATTTGTGTCTTTGTACAGTTTTACAGCCAACTGTGTGCTAGTTTCAAGTGCCGAGCTTGTACACAGAAACTAATAACCACACACACTGAATTAACTTTGACTGAGGCACCGGATGCGCCGCTCGAAGCCGCGACACGGCACACCAGACACTCTCTGTGGCGCGGCACAAACATGAAGTGTCCCGAATCGTCGCGCCACGCATTTTTGAATTCTAAACATCGGTTTCTGCAGCGGTCCGCGGCGCCCAGCCGTCGACTTGAGTGTACCCTGATAGAAACCGATGTTTAGAATTCTAAAACGCATGCTAGTTAAGATCACAGGGAGCTTCTGGGACCGCGAGAAATGCAAACGGCAGAAGTATAAGGTAGACTCAATGAGAAGTACACATGTTTGCAAACCTACCTAAAGATACAACCAATAATTCCGATTAGAGCGATAATGTGGAGAATATTGCTCTTGTGTTGAGCCCAATGAGCCTTGCATCTAAAAATAGAGCTAGCGTGTTCCTTTAGTGATATCGCTTCGACTCACGCTGAAAATGGCGGACGTGAATCAACAAACTGAGGATATGATGCCGTGCCTGTCAATCAATATTGGTGGGCGGGGGGAGGACCGCTCTCCTACGTAAAGTTGCGGTCGGTTTGAGAACCGCTCCAATTGGTCCACCGTTTTTTATGTTATTAAATTGAAAAAAACAGCACTGGGTGTGTTTAAATCACCCCAATATGACTGTCTATACACCATACATGCACATATGTCTGTCCAAACAGCTTGAAAAGTAGATTTTTCACCATAGGTGCCCTTTAAAGGTGCTGTGTGCAATTTTGTCACCTAGTGGATAAACTAGGTATTGCATCCCTGGTTCAAAACACACAAGCGCGGGTTGCCAGATTGACAACATAACCAGTGTGCCTGACTGTCAAGCCTAAAGGCTGATTTAAGTCATGTTCTGAATAAAAGCAAAAGCAAGCGATCAGGGGTGGATTTTGTGATTTTGGGGCCCTAAACAATTCCAGCCAGGGGGCACAAAAGCTCTAAAATGCACCTTTTGTACTTTAAATTTTTTATTATTATTTTGCTGTTTTTTTTTTCTTATATTATTCAATCTTATTTTCTACATTTTATCTTAGTGCAAAATAATAACACAAAGCCCCTTGTAAAAGTTTTGAAACAATTCGTTTTCTTAAGATGAATTCACAACTAAACATAATAAACGAACTCTTTCATTTTTAAAGCTAAATCTTTACTGATTTAACTGCTGGACTGTGTCATGATTGAAGGTTTGCACAGATGTAATAATTCATTCATTCATTCATTCATTCATTCATTTTCTTTTCACCTTAGTCCCTTTATCAATCAGGGGTCGCCACAGCAGAACGAACCGCCAACTTATCCAGCATTTGTTTTAAGTAGCGGATGCCTTTCCAGCTGCAACCCATAACTGGGAAACACCCATACACTCATTCACACACATACACTATGGACAATTTAGCTTACCCAATTCCCCTATAGTGCATGTCTTTGGATTGTGGGGGAAACCAGATTACCCAGAGAAAACCCATGCCAATATGGGGAGAACATGCAAACTCCACACAGAAATGCCAACTGACCCAGCCAGCGACATTCTTGCTGTGAGATAAAAATCAATACCCACTGCCCCATCACTCTGCCATGTAATAATTATGTTAAAATAAATTTAGACCCTCACCGTACAAAACATGACAGAAAACAATGTTCTATATAATTTATAGTATCATTTACACTTCTAGGTATGTATTTGGGGGCCCTCAGATTTCCTGGGGCCCCAAGCGGCCGCTTATCTTCCTTATTGGTTAAATCCGCCCCTGCACGCGATAGGAGTATTTTCCATAGTTAAAAGGAGTTTTTGTCCTAACCAACCCCTGAAATTGATATTTTAGAAACGGCTTCTGTTTCTCACTGGTGACCAACAGGATAAACGGACAATGATCTGCTCAGGTACACCTCATGTGCTTTATTCAGTGTAATGCCATACTACTGAAAGCAGCAGCAGATAGTTCACCTCAGATCTTGACAATAAAATAAACCATCTGAAATTGAACTTAAGAACTAAACACATGAGTGATTCAGCATCTACATTTAATAATGTTAAAGAGGTTTAATATGTATTAATTAGATTATAAACCTTACCCTTTCATTGGAGTGCAGTGAGTGCACTATTCTGTGCTTCTGAATGGCTGTATTTACATTTCTATCATGTTTCGACTGGTGCAAACAGCCAAATTGCTCACCACTGCAAATCTCATCATATAGTGTGTTGTTAGGACATGGGGTTACGGTGTAACCGGCTCACCTAATGTTTACGCTCGTAATATTTATATTATATTTGCTAATTAAATAATCACTTCATGTGGAACTCTGAATCTGCGTCTCATTTCAGAGTCTGCTACAGTCCACCGGAGGTAGCATTTCAGTCACAGACGCATGCTCTAAGAGCCTTCCTGACTGACTGAATGAAATATGGGCGGGTTAAAATGACCAAAACAAAAGACAGACATTCTGGCACGTAACTCACATTTTTAAAGCAGCGTTGTTTTTCAGATAAACAAGAATGTTTACTTGGTATGTTTCTTAAATATCTGCAAACATATTATAGTATTTTTATGCTTTAGAAGAGTCAAAAACTTACATACAGCACCTTTAAGTTTCACATCATTTCTTAAAACAAGACAATATGTTTTGGTTGTCTAGAAAATGCTCCTTGATTTAATAATTTCAGTTATTTGGACTAGAAACAGAACCAAAACTAAGTAAGAAAAACAATTTTTGCAGTGTCGTAATTTGAAATTGGACCGCAATACCTAGTTCAACCACTAAGTCTCAATCCCACTCGCATCACCTTTTATTTAGCTAGCACACACTGTTAGTCTTAAAAGCAACACACTTTTATTTATTTATTTATTTATTTATCTATTTAAATAGGCTCATTTTACAGCTCCCTAGCAGGTAAAGAGTCAAGTTTTACACTTTTTGAATCCATTCAGACGATCTTCGGGTTTAGCGGGAGCACTTTTAGCTTAGCATAGATCATTGAATCGGATTAGACCATTAGCATCTCACTCAAATTACCAAGAGTTTCAATAATTTTTCCAATTTAAAGCTTAACTCTTTTGTAGTTACATCGTGTACCAAAAATGAATGAAAAATTTGCTATTTTATGGACCAATATGGCGAGGAACCATACTCTCATCTGGCGTAATAATCAACAAACTTTGCTGCCGTACTATGACTAAAGCAGAGTATTGATATTACACAGCATCTAAAAGATGGCTGAATTGCTTATATTGAATTTCAATAATCCCTGTGAAAGCAGATGCTTGGTTGTATTGACATAAGTTTTCAGTAATAATAATAATAATAATAATAATAATAATAATAATAATAATAATAATATCCCACCCTAACTTTCTATTTCAACAAATATTGTTCAACAAAATGAAAGAAACCCTCTAATTTGATTTTTAAAATTATACTTAATATAAAAAAGGTCATTAAATAGATTAAAAGGGAAATAATAAAACACAAATATATTATTACAAACAATGTCCAGACCTTTTCATGAGATATATGATCATATACAGCTAACACACACAGCGAGTGACAATAACACAAGTATCATTCATTCATTTTTCTTCGGCTTAGTCTCTATTTCAGAGGTCATCACAGCGGAATGAACCGCCAACTATTCCAGCATGTGTTTTACGCAGCAGATGCCCTTCCAGCTCCAACCCAGTTCTGGGAAACACCCATACACACTCATTCTCTCACACACACACACACTACGGCCAATTTAGTTCCCCAATTCCCCTATAGCGCATGTGTTTGAACTGTGGGGGAAATCTGGAGCACCCAGAAGAAACCCTAACCAACACGGGGAGAACATGCAAACTCCACACAGTAATGCCAACTGACCCAGCTGGGATGCAAACCAGCAACCTTCTTGCTGTGAGGACACAGTGCTAACCACTGAGCCGCCCTACAAAAGTAACATAATATACAAAAATACAATACAAAAGTACTAAAGTCCTGTATTTGACTGGTGTGTTTCATTGACTCTTCCTCTCCTACAGAGCAGATTTAATGCAGCGGGGTGTTTCTATATTAAGGCCGGTATTCGAGTTGGACTAAAGGGGGGTTTAGGAGGCGTCTCTCACACCCCTAAAGACTATCTGACGCTCCACGACATTGTAAACAAGTCAAAATTCCACCCGGCCCTAAACATAGAGCCGCTCTCATAAAAGCAGAGATCGAGTGTCCGTCGCTCTTTGACTGCTCACTGCACACCATTCAACAAAACAGCCCTCAAGCCAATGTTTTAATCTTACTACTTAAATATGAAAATAACATCATCAAAATGTTCTCCGAAAGCACCAATTTTTATTGTGTTTTTCATATGCGATGTTTCCATGTGTGTGCATTTTGGAATAGTCGCACAAAAATGCTTAAATGGAAATGCAAAGGTGTATATACACTCACCGGCCACTTTATTAGGTACACCTTACTTGTGCCAGGTTGGACGCTCTTTTGCCTTCAGAGCTACCTTAATCCTTCATGTCAGATTCAACAAGGCACTGGAAAAATTCCTCAGAGATCTTGCTCCAGATTGACATGATAGCATCACGCAGATTTGTCGGCTGCACATCCATGATGCCAATCTCCCGTTCCACCACATCCCAAAGGTGCTCTATTGGATTGAGATCTGGTGACTGTGGAGGCCATTTGAGTGCAGTAAACTCATTGTCATGTTCAAGAAACCAGTCTGAGATGATTCAGGCTTTGACATGGTGTGTTATCCTGCTGGAAGTAGCCATCAGAAGATGGGTACACTGTGGTCATAAAGGGATGGACATGGTCAGCAGCAATACTCAGGTAGGCTGTGGTGTTGACACGATGCTCAATTGGTACTAATGAGCCCAAAGTGTGCCAAGAAGATATCCCCCACACCATTACACCACCACCAGCCTGAACTGTTGATACAAAGCAGGATGGATCCATGCTTTCATGTTGTTGATGCCAAATTCTGACCCGATCATCCGAATGTGGCAGTAGAAATGGAGACTCAGTCCAGGCAACGTTTCTCCAATCTTCTATAGTCCAGTTTTGGTGTTTCCCGTTCTTAGCTGATCGTTTTGAGTGTATAATCAGGGATTAATTTGAATTGATCTTAATTTAAATCTAATTTTAATTTATTTAATATGAAACCACCCTTGAGCACAGATTCGGCTAAAAGTGTGTGTTGCGTTTCAAATGTGTTCTCTGTGTGGCTGGGAATTAGATATTCTGCTTCATTTCTGCACCGTTACATCGGACATGCACTATAGGTGAATTGACTAAACTAAATTGGCCGTAGCGTACGTGTGTGAATGTGAGAGTGTATGGGTGTTTCCCAGTACTGGGTTGCAGCTGGAAGGGCACCCGCTGTGGCGACTGAATAATAAAGGGACTACACTGAAGGAAAACGAATGAAGTAATATAAATGTAGTGTATAAAACCTGCTTTGTTTTGTTTTTTCAGCCAAACTGGAGGGCCGCTCGTGTGAATACAACGGCCGCATGTATCAGAATGGGGAAAACTTCCGCGCGGGCTGCAAACACCAGTGCACCTGTATAGACGGGGCAGTGGGCTGCATCCCGCTGTGTCCCATTGACATCCCGCTTTCCTCCCCATCCTGTCCCAAACCCCGGCTGGTCAAAATCCCCGGCCAGTGCTGCCTAAGCCTGGACTGCCATGGAGAGTCGCCCATCCTGCCTCCGGTGTTCAGCCGCCCGCAGCCGCCACCGTTTCTGCTCCCCAACCTACACAGCTTCAAGAAACCTCCGGCCAAGCCTAAATACAGCCTGAGTAATGAGCTCATGGAGGTGGAGAAACGCTGGGACAAGCCACGCAGCCGAAAACACCTGCCAGGTGAGGGCGCTGTTCTGAGAGTCGCAACTAGCACTTTTTGCTTATGAGTAAACCTGTTGCTTTTAAAATGATTAGTTGTACTTAAAATGAGTACATTTGTTTCTTTTAAAATGATTAGTTTACTTTAAGTTTATTTGTTTATTTTGACAGTTTGATTCCCCACTATATTATAAAAGTTTTTACTGATTTAAAAAATATATATATATTATTTTACATTTAATTAATTAACATTTAATTAATTAACTAGCATATGAAGAGAAAAAAATACATGGTGAAAAATCAAGTTTTTTCTGCCCGTTAATAGGATTTCATCTGTTTTTTAAACGCTAAAAAAAAAGCGATATCTAAAAATCCCTTCAGTAATAGATCAACAAAATTAAATGAGAACTGGATTCATACATATATATATATATATATATATATATATATATATATATATATATATATATATATATATATATATATATATATATATATATATATACACACATATATATATATATATATATATATATATATATATATATATATATATATATATATATATATATATATATATATATATATATATATATATATATATATATATATATATACATACACACACACACACACACACACACACACACACACACACACACACACACACACACACACACACACACATATTTATTTAATTTTATTTAATTATGTTATTTAATTTTAATTATGTTATTTAATTTCAATTATATTATTTAATTATGTTATTTAATTTCAATTATATTATTTAATTATGTTATTTAATTGATTATATTATTTAATTTTAATTATGTTATTTAATTTTGATTATATTATTTAATTTCAATTATGTTATTTAATTTTATTTTATATTATTTAATTTTATTTAATTTATTTTATTTAATTAATTACATTTGATTTAATTTATGTTATTTTTTATTTACATTTAATTTTATTTATTTGTTTATTTAATTCTATTTATTTATTTTATATTTATTTAAATTAATTTCATTTATATTTAAACTACATTCATTTATACATATTGCATATTTAATTACAAAAAAAAACATATTTACACAATTTCAGAAAATTTGTAATAAAACATTTAGTCTTCATGTACTGTGATCAATCAAGTATGGCGATATGAATTATGTAGTAATTTAGTGTATCTATACACTTTTTTAACCTTTAAACATTGGCCCAGGTCATTGTCGTTGTGGTATCAGGACAGAAGATTAGGCTTTGAATTAGGCATTTTTGTTTAAATATGTCAATTTATGTTAGCTATATTTCGTTTTAATTTTAGTTAAAGTTTAAGCAATCCTGCAGCATGTGTGCAAAAAGTTATTTTAGCATAAAGCTGACAGAAAAAAAATCAAAGCTATAGAATTGTGTGGTTTTGGCATTTTGTGTCTGTATTAAGTTTTATTTATATTAAAATATTTTAGTGCATCAAATTGAAATTAAAGAAAAAAAAAATATATATATATATATATATATATATATTAATTATTGGCAATATTCTATTTCATTTTTAATTTTTGCGAAAAGGAATATATTTATTCCTGGTTTTAGTATTTAATAAAACTGGTTTTAAATGTTATTTAATTTGTTATAATTAAAGTGGCTTTATGCTGGTTTTAGTTAAAGGGTCAGTTCACACAAAAATAAAAAAATAAAAATCCTCATTTACTCAAAAACAAGCAAAAAAAACATGAATTTCTTCCTTTTCTTGAACAAAAATACAAGATATTTGAAGACAGCCATTGACAAACAGTATACATAAAAATAAAATACCATTGAAGTCAATGGAAAGCATTCGCAATAGAGTTTGTGTCATTTTAAGTTCAAGTTTAGGCAATACGGTTGTGTGTGTGTGTGTGTGTGTGTGTGTGTGTGTGTGTGTTATTTTTGTCTGTAATAATGTTCATTTACATTAAAATATTTTAGTGCATCAAATAAAGTAAAATAAAAACTTTAAGTGCCATTTTATTTATTTTAAATGTAATTTAATAATATTTAATTATAAATAACAAGTGTCTTTATCCTGGTTTTAGCTAAAGGGTCAGTTCACCTAACAATTACATTACTCCCACTCAAATAGTTGAATGAATTTCTTCTTTTGACTAAAATATAATAATAACAGCTCTGTATAATGTTTAAAAAAAACAGCCAGACATTTATAGTAGAAACTAAAATAAATCAAATATTATTGAAGTCAATGCAGGTCTTCAGAATATCTTCCTTTGGGAAGAAAAGAAAACCCCCTCCTCAAACAGGTCTGAAATGATGGCAGAATTTATCATTTGTTGTGGACTCTAATAACCCTGTGTCGGAGTGTAAGCAGCATGATTTAGTGTGCATGTTGACGTGAATCAACAATTAAAAATAGCACGCCGGAGTTGCAGGAATGCGTCCCGTACGAACTGCCTTTGGCTTTCATTTCAATTGACAATCAGTCCCAATGTGAGCCGTGGCCGTTCCTCCAGCGAGCGCGTCTGTGGGAGCTTGTGTTGGGTGTGTTTTCCAGTGAAGCGGACGCTGTTTCTCTGCGTAATCACTCTGTGTATGCGTCAGTGTTGTCTGAATGGTGCCTGTGTGCTTGCTTACCCCGTCTTTTTTCCCCTGGTTTTTCCTAGCATGGAAGCAGGCTGGACGGCAGTGTGTAGCGCAGACCACGAGCTGGACGTCCTGTTCGCGGAGCTGCGGGATGGGCGTTTCGTCGCGGGTCACCAATGAGAACGCGCAGTGCAAACTGGTGAAGGAAACCAGACTGTGCAACATTCGGCCCTGCAGCTCTGCGGCTGTGCCTATAAAGGTAAACGTTTGGGAATTAACTGCATGTTTACCAAAGAATCCTGATGAAAAGTAGTGCGTGTCTGCTCAGATTGCTTCGAAATGTATGCTACATCCTAATTTGACTACTTCACTGCATGACAAGCCCACAAGTGTGCCTCATACAGGTTAAAAAATAAATAAATAATGGGCCATTTTTGAAGTGTGCCTCACACAGGTGAGTGGGTTTGACAAACCACCTGTAGAGACACACTTTCATCTCTGACACTTCAAGTGATGCTTGCACCAATATTGCACATTTCCACCAGACACGCTCACAAAGTTAAATACTAAAGGATGCACCGAAATGAAAATTCTTAGCCCAAAATGAATAACGAAAGAGGAAAGCAAGGTCGAAAACCGAATCGCAGAAATAAATGACAATTATTAGTACCATTGCACTTATGGCCATGACTGTGTACTAGCTTCACTAAAATCAAGGCATTGCAATTGCATAAATTAATATTAAAAAGGTGCTGTATGTCAGTTGACTCTTCTACAGCATAAAAACACCATCATATGTTTGCAGGTATTTAAGAAACATGCTCAGTGAACGCTCTTGTTTATCTGAAAGACAATGCTGAAGTCAGATATTCTGCTTTGAGAATGTTGAGTTACGTGGCAGAACGGCTGTCTGTGTTTCGGTTCATTTAACCCACCCAACGCCAGTTTAGCCAATTATATTTCAGCACTCCTGATTGCCTTGATAGAAAACCACGCATTTCATTCATTAATTCAGAAAGGCTCTCAGAGCATGCGTCCGTGACCGAAATGTGACCTCCGGTGGACAGTAGCGGACTCTGAAATGAGACGCAGATTCAGAGTTCCACATAAAGCGGTTATTATTTACCTATTATTTACTTATTACTTACTTATTATTTATGTTTATCAGCTAAACATAGCTGATAACCGGGCTAAGTAACTGTACTATGCACTGGGTTTCGGGTGGCAGCTGCGATCGGATACTATACCAAAGTCGGCACCCTGGGGGTGTTACAGACTGTACCAAAAAAAATGACAGGAGTATTCCGTGAGAAATAACAAAATGGGAGGGTGACAGGAGATAAGTCTGAAATGCGGGAGACTCCTGGGAAAAACTGGAGTGTTGGCAAGTATGTCCAATGCCAACACAACAGCACAGGTCTGCAAAAGGGCTTCTCTAGCATGTATCAGCTCCGCAAGCACCGCGCACCCCTTCCTCTGGCTCTGCGCCAAGCAGATTGATTTTTAGCATCTGTTATCCGTTTCAGCTGCAAGAAACAGAAGCGGTTTCTAATATATAAATTTCAGGTGTTGGTTAAGACAAAACTCCTTTTAATATGGAAAATATCCCTTCTATCAGGTGCTGTAGCTTTTCTTTACAACACGACTTAAATCAGCCTTTAGGCTCGACAGTCAGGCACACTACTGTTGGTGTCATCAATCTGGCAACCTGCGCTTGCACGTGTTTTGAACCAGGTGTGCAATACCTAGTTCAACCACTGGGTGTCAAACTTTGTGTCCAACAGATGAAAGAAAGTGAGAAGATTATAATTTTTGGTTTGGTCAACTCCCCTTTTAACCCAGAGTTTCTCAGTTCTGGCCCTTGGGCCCCATTTTGTATGTCTTCCTTCCTTAACATATCCGATTCAGTCATTAACATACAAAATGTGCAGGGCAGGAGGGGAATTGAGAGCCACTGCTTTAACCAAACAACACTAGTTTCCTAGTGTGAATGTGAGAGTAACCCAAATTATCTTTATCCAACAGAAGGGGAGGAAGTGTTCCCGCACACAGAAGTCTCCGGAGCCTCTACGCCTGCGTTACGCTGGCTGCCGCAGTACACGTCTGTACCGGCCAAACTACTGCGGGACATGTCTGGACGGTCGTTGCTGCTCCCCCCGCCGCACACGGACCGTCCCGGTGCTGTTCAGCTGTCCCACTGGCGAGCGCTTCGAGCGGGCCGTCATGTTTGTGCAGTCCTGCAAGTGCAACGATGACTGCGGAAGCCTGAACGACGCTTCGCTCCCACCGCAGCGCTGGCTGTACGGAGACATGCACAAGTTCATCGATTAAACTGCATTCCTCTAAGGACCCACTCCCGTGCCCTTCCCCGTCCAGTAGAGTAGCGTTTCAAAGTGTGTAGACGCTCAATATAACGCAAATCCACATGGGACAAAGAAAAAGGGCCCGTTTTTTTGGATTCAGATCCCTTGTAGCGAGAGCCTTAACGGGCGGTCACACTGCACTTTACACTCCGGCGATGGAAATACAAGCTTGTGCAGACAGTTTTGCATTTCCACTGCGCTAATTTCAATCAGTTTTCAAGAAACTGATCGGTGAAAGATTGAAACGTCTCTACAGAAAAGTACTCTTTTTTTTTTTTACCCCATCTCATCCTATTTAATATGGTGTATGTTAAAATAAAGTCCAAAAACTCGAATAAGAACCAAATAAAGAAAAATGACATGGTCATGAATGCTTCAGACTGGAAAAATCAAGCCAGAGTGAAAAAGTTTCACATTTCACTGTTAAAAAGCTAAGTCCTGCGACATGGCGTGAGCTTTCTCTACAGATAATAAAAATGGAGTGATCGCTAATTTTAGTCGTACCATATCATCGTATATAGTAAACTTAAATCAGCCTTTAGTCTCGATAGTCAGGCACACTCCTGTTGGTGTCTTCAATCTGGCAACCTGCGCTTGCATGCGTTTTAAACCAGGTGTGCAATACCTTGTTCAACCTCTGGGTGTCAAACTTTAAGTATTGTGTCCAACAGAAGAAAGAAACAGTGAGAAGATTTACATTTTTGGTTTGGTCAACTCTAGGGGTGTCAAAATTAATTGTTTCTTCTGCACCGCAACGCAGACGCGGACAATTTAGTATCCGTTCAGTAATAGCTCCTAACCGGTTATTATGCCAATCAGAAGCAAGAAAGAAACCGATCGGTGAAAGATTGAAATGTCGCCTTTCTCTACTAAAAAATACAAATTTTTAGCCAGATCTCATCCTATTTAATATACTGTATGCTAAAATATAAGTACAAAAACTCTAATAAGAATCAAATAAAGAAAAATGACGAAAGTTTCACATTTCACTGTTAAAAAAAGCTACGTCCTGCGACATGCGTGAGCTTTCTCTACAGAGAATTAAAATGGAGTGATCGCTAATTTTAGTCGTACCATATCATCCTATACTGTAAACAAGTCCAAAAGGTCAAAATAATCAAATAAAGAAAACTATTGGGTCAGGAATGCTTTAACGTGAAACGTTTTGCACTTCACTGTGTTGAAAAGTTCAAACATTAGATGAAACCATGCGATCAGTAAAAGATTGAATCGTCATATCCTGACCGTTCTACATATTAAAAATTAAAGTGCAGACGCTACGACGAGGCCTCAATATAACGCAAATCCACCACGTTTTGGATTCAGATAGCGAAAGCCTTAATGAGCGGACACACTGCACTTGTCGCTCCATTGACGTCAATTCCCATTAACGAAAATGCACTAGACTGGAAATACAAGCTTGTGTGGATGGTTTCACGTTTTGTGGCATTAGGTTTAAGAAACTGTGCAATCAGTAAAAGATAGAAACGTCATAGGGTGAGCTTTCTCTACAGAAAAGTAATAATGGAGGAAATGCACGTTTTAGCTGCATCACATTGTCCCATTTAATATAAAAGTCCAAAAGGTCGTAAGAATCAAATAAAGAAAAGGTTACTTAGTCGCTAATGATTCATAATGGAAAGGCAGAGCGAAAAGTTTTGGATTTGCTGGTTAAAGTTGAAAATGTGCGACCAATAAAAGTGTCGAAACAAAATAAATAAAGAGCGAAAATGCTAAGTTTTGCCACTTTGCATCATCCTATTTAATATACATGCCCATTTGTCGTAAATGTCATAGACAGTTTTGCATTTCACTGCATTAAAAAGTTCAATCAGTGTTCGATCACAGATCAGTGAAAGATCGAAATATCACACCATGATCTTTCTCTACAGAAAAGTACAAATGTGTAGCTGTATCACATCATCTTTGATAATATACAAGTCCAAAAGAGGGCGAAGCAGTGGCACAGTAGGTAGTGCTGTCGCCTTACAGCAAGAAGGTCACTGGTTCGAGCCTCGGCTAGGTCAGTTGGTGTTTCTATGAGGAGTTTGCATGTTCTCCCTGCGTTCGCGTGGGTTTCCTCCGGGTGCTCCAGTTACCCCACAGTCCAAAGACGTGCGGTACAGGTGAATTGGGGAGGCTAAAAAAATTGTCCGTAATGTAGAAGTGTGTGTGGGTGTTTCCCAGAGATGGGTTGCTGCTGGAAGGGCATCCGCTGCGTAAAACATGTACTGGATAAGTTGGCGGTTCATTCCGCTGTGGTGACCCCGGATTAATAAAGGGACTAAGCCGAAAAGAAAATGAGTCCAAAAGATCATCATAATGAACGAAAAGAGCGAAAAATCTCACATTTCACTTAAGTTAAAAACGCGATCAGTAAAACATTGAAAGGTTATAGCGTGAGCTTTCGCTACGGGGAATAAAAATGGAGGGAATGCTAATTTTAGCCATACCATATTATCATACAAAATACACAAGTCCAAAAGGTCTTAACAAAAGAAACATTACCTGCTTGCGAATGCTTCAGAATGGATAGGACAAAAAGCGTAGCATTTTTTCTGTTTAAAAGTTTAAGCATTAGGTGAAACTGTGCGATCTGTAAAAGATCAAAACGTCATATAGTTTAGCAAATGCTAATTTTAGCCGCATCACATCATCCTATTTAATATCCATGTGCAAATGTTAGAATCGTAAAGAAAAGCTGCTTGCTGACAATTGCACCAGACAATTTTGTTGCGGTAATTTCAATCATGTCCTAAAATTGTGTGATCAGTAAGAGATAGAAACGTTATAAAGTGACCTTTATAGAAAAGCAAAAATCGAGGAAATGCTAATTTTAGCCACATCACATCCTACTCAATGTGTCCAAATATCTCGAGAATCAAATAATGAAAAATTACTTGGTCGCGAATGCTTCAGACTGGAACCGCAAGCTTGAGTGGAAAGTTGTACATTACAATGCGTTGAAGGTTCAAGCATCACATTAAAACGTGCAAGGAGTAAAACATCAAAACATTTTAGCTAATCGTTTGGAATCGCTAATTTTAGCTAGATCACGTCTTGCTACTTAATACACATGTCCAACATGACCTATTGGTCACGAATGGAAACCCGTGCATTTGCATTTCGCTGGATTAAAAAGGTCACACAAAGTTCAAGAAACTGCGTGAATAAAGTGTCTTAGCATAACCTCTCGACAGTGAAATAAAATGGACAAATGCATCACATCATTTAATGCATGATCCAAAATGCATCATCCTATTTAATATACAAGGTCAAAAAGGTCAAGAACCAAGATAGGCTAATTTTACATTCATTTAATATTATATGTGTGAGTGTGGATCATAAAACTACAGAAACGTCTGAAGCTTAAATGCAATTAACGAACAATTTTCCCTGCTCACATTCGCAAAAATAAAGCGCATGCTCAAAGTCTAGTGTGACCGCACCTTTAGAGTAGATGTGCTTTCCCTGAGGATCTGCGACGAGACATGTCTCCTAGTTGCGAGTATATATTATATACACTATATATAAAAATGGATTTTCTGACTGAGCAGACCTCGCTGTGGACAGTGATGCATTCTGGGGCACCTGCGCAATTTGGAACGAGACTTTAAGCAGGTTTGATGGAGAATAAAAAAATGCCTCAGTTGGACGCTGATTACAGGATTGAACTTCTTTTGTAGTGATTCAATGTTCAAATAAGGGGGAGACTCGATGGGAAGTCTGTCTCAGGGGGAAGTCATTGTGAACGACACAGGGGTTTGGCTGGGTTACTTGCGGCCTCATTGCTGAGTCTGTTGGCTTGAGCATCAGCATTTAAGCAATTCCAGTGTAATGGGTGTGATGTTTGCAGTAAAAACTTTACTGGCCACTTTATTAGGTACACCTTACTAGTACCGAGTTGGACCCCCTTTTGCCTTCAGAATTGCCTTAATCCTTCATGTCAGATTCAACTAGGTACTGAAAATATTCCTTCGATATTTTGTGCCATACTGACATGATAGCATCACACAGTTGCTGCAGATTTGTCGGCTGCACATCCATGATGCGAATCTCCCACCACAACCCAAAGGTGCTCTATTGGATTGAGAACTGGTGACTGTGGAGGCCATTTGAGTACAGTGAACTCATTGTCATGTTTAAGAAACCAGTCTGAGATGATTCACGCTTTATGACATGGTGCGTTATCCTGCTGGAAGTAGCCATCAGAAAATGGAGACACTGTGGTCATGAAGCGATGGACATGGTCAGCAACAATACTCAGGTAGGCTGTGGTGTTGACACCGTGCTCAATTGGTACTAATGGGCAAACTAAAGTTTGCTAAGGAAATATCCCCCACACCATTACACCACCAGCCTGAACCACTGATACAAGGCAGGATGGATCCATGCTTTCATGTTGTTGATGCCAAACTCTGACCCGACCGTCCGAATGTAGCAGAAGAAATGGAGACTCATCAGACGAGGCAACGTTTCTCCAATCTTCAATTGTCCAGTTTTGGTGAGCCTGTGTGAACTGCAGCCTCAGTTTCCTGTTCTTAGCTGACAGGAGTGGCACCCGGTGTGGTCTTCTGCTGCTGAAGCCCATCCGCCTCCAGGTTGGACGTGTTGTGCGTTCAGAGATGCTCTTCTTCTCGGTTGTCACGAGTGCTTACTTGAGTTACTGTTGCCTTTCTAATAGCTAGAACCAGTCTGGCTATTCTCCTCTGCGCCAACAGAACTGCCACTGACTAGATATTTTCTCTATTTCAGACCATTCTCTGTAAATCCTAGAGATGGTTGTGCGTGAAAATCCCAGTAGATTTGCAGTTTCTGAAATACTCAGACCAGCCCGTCTGGCACTAACAACCATGTCACGTTTAAAGTCACTTAAATCCCCTTTCTTCTCCATTCTGATGCTCACATTGAACTTCAGCAGATCGTCTTGACCATGTCTACATGCCTAAATGCATTGAGTTGCTGCCATGTGATTGGCTGATTAGAAATTTGCGTTAAGCAGTTGGACAGGTGTACCTAATAAAGTGGCCGGTGAGTGTATATGTTAACATTAAATTGAAACATTGTTTATATTTTTCAGAATGAGTTATGGGTTGAGAAAAATATCAATCTGTAAACATTTTTCATATTTTAAATGTGGAAAACAAACACGCATTATGGATGTGACCAAAAAAAATATATATATAAATAGGTGGCACTTGGGTGATTTGGTAAATCAAATATAAATGGCTGAAAACATTGACGGGGACATTTTTGCAGTACTATAAAATACAAGCATGCACAAGAAACTTAAAATGGGTTTCACTATTTTGGTAAAAACGTTATTTTTCTCATGGGAAGGTTGACATTTGCATGGAATTGCTCATATTTGCTCATAATGTCAGCTCTTCTGTTCCCGGCTAATTACACTCCTCTTCTATTCAGGGGGCAGAAAGAAACCCAGTAACCCTCTTGGTTTGCAATAAAAATATGTTTCAAACACCAGCATCTGATGCAAACATGTAATTTGGAAGTAATGGGTGGGACGGCTCTCTGAAACGCTGCCCGAGTCTGCTCTGTAATCTACCATGTGATGGCTTTTTATGGTGCATCGGTCTCTATTTTCTGCCTGGCACCAGTGTATGAACTGACGGAGGTGACGTGATGCCATCTTAGCCCAAAAACGAGAGTTTGAACAGACATGGAGACACAAATATACCCATGTTAGAAAGTTAGAAGCCATGTTACACAATGATTGTGATATTTAGTTATGCTCAAGCACCCATCATAAAAAGAAACTGCTGTTTTATATTTCTATATTCTGACATTTGAGACCATCTTTCAGTAAAGCAGCAGTTCAGAGATTCCTTTATGCAAATCAACCATGGGTTTGAGTCTAGTAAAAAACATGGTACCAGTATTTTTGGCAGATTTATTAACAATTGTATAACCAGTTTTACCACTTAGGCTACCCTGGTTAAACTATATGAAACAAACAAGTGAATAGTTAGTGGTTATCATGGTTTACTACAAGAACTATCTATGGTTTAAGTAACCATCTCAGAAAGTTAGAAGCCTTGTTACACAATGTTTGTGATATGTTTATAAGTTATACACTCAAGCATCCAAGAATAAAGAGAATCTGCTGTTTTATATTTCTGTATTTTGACATTTGAGACCATCTTTCATTACAGCAGCCGTTCAGAGAACACGTTAACCATAGGTTTGAGTCTAGTAAATGTATTGTAGGCTACCAATGTTTTGGCAGATTAATTACCAATTGTAAAACCTCAGTTTTACTTCAAATTAGGCTACCCTGGTTAAACTACATGGGTAACGTAGCAAACAAGTGAGTAATTAGTGGTTACCATGGTTAAACAGTAATTTTTTATGGTTTAAACCATCTTCTAAATGTCCTGACCAAAACATGAACCATTAAACCAGCAGCCAAAGATTTGCTGTACTTTTCTTTGAACTCTCACTAACTTGACATTACCTTTAGGTTTACTCAATCACCAGAATGCCACACCATTAAAGACAGGCTAATATTGTTAAAGCCATAAATACATAAATGCCGCATTATAGCGTTTGTTGTTTTTAAATCGGCCGAATAAGCCGTCCGCCATATTGAAACGGCCAAAACGGGTCATTTCTAAATGCTCCACACGTGGAAATATATGATTATTTCAGCTTATTATTATAGTAAACAAATACAACTACAAACAAAACATTAGAGAATAAGCATTAAACCTTTTGCTGTGCAAATATACGAAAGCAGCACTCACCTTTCCCCTTTTTTCTATGTAATCTTTGGACGTAACTCTTGTTGGTCTCGTTGGCAAAGTAGCATCTTTTCTCTATGGCTGAAGCTTTGACCGTTTCAAGATGGCGGACGTTACGTAGGAGGATGCATCATTGACGTTTTTATTGAAAACTTACAAATGATGAAATATAACAGGGCTCAAATGACAGAATTGAAAGCAAAATATTATGGTGGATCTACAGTCTACTGCTCGGTAACTTCTCCAACCAAATACAAGCGTTTAGTAATTCCTATGTGATTTCTTCCCACCAGGTGAATGTGGTTGCTGTCTGATTACCAACTAAGCATAATTGCCGAGTTGTTTTTAAAATGTGTTTTCGAACAGGCTTTTAAAACAATTCTCGATATATTTATCACTCAACAAAGATGAAGCAGCAACGCGAGTCATGAGTTTCAGTCATTTGTTTTAGCTCTGAAGACCCACTGAAGTAAACACCCTACTGAAAAAAACAGCTTTGTTTTAGAGGGGTTTTGGCCATTTCCAGCCTGGTCTTAGCTGGTCAGGCTGGGAGATGTCCAGCTTAAACCAGGCTGGTCAGGCTGGTTTTAGCTGGTCATTTTCCAGCCTGACCAGCGAAGACCAGCCTGGAAATGGCCAAAACCCCTCTAAAACCAGACTGGTCAACCAGCTAAAACCAGCCTAGGCTGGTTTAAGCTGGATTTTTCAGCAGGGCAAACAGACTTAAAAACAATTATTAGGTGTGAATTGCTCATTTCATTGCACATTCACAAACAATTTGGTAACACTTTAGATTTAACATCATTATTAACTAGAGTAGGAGTGACCAAGCCTGTTCCTGAGGATTTACCTTCCTGCAGATTTCAGTTGCAAACCATATCAAACACACCTACCAGTAATTATCAAGTGCTGTTCAGGTCCTGGAGTGGCGCAGTCGCCTCACAGCAAGAAGGTCGCTGGTTTGAGCCTCAGCTGGGTCAGTTGGCTTTTTTCCCCATGTTGGCATGGGTTTCCTCTAGGTGTTTGGTTTACCCCACAAGTCTAAAGACGTGCTATTGGTGAATTAGGTAAGCTAAATTAGCCATCGTGTGTGTGTGTTAATAGGAGTGTATGGATGTTTCCCAGTGATGGGTTGCAGCTGGAAGAGCATCCACTGCTTAAACTGTGCTAGATAAGTTGGCAGTGGCCCCTGATTAATAAAGGCACTAAGCCGAAAATAAAATAATGTTCAGGTCCTAATTAATTGGTTCAGGGGTGTTTGATCAGGGTTGGAGCTGAACTCTACAGGATGGTAGATCTCCAGGAACAGGGTTGCACACCCCTGAACTAGAGACTTATTTTCTGCCTATTATGGAGTAATGATAAAGCACATATTCTGCATGATTTTACTCCATATCCCTGATCCCTCGTGATGCTTAAAATAATAATTAGCAAATTAGAAGTTTGATGCAAATGTCAGTGATTGGCTTGTTAATAGTAAGAATTGTACCTTAAAATAAGTGACCAAACTAATTTTATTTTGGCTGAATTTCTTTGACAATTGGCCCAAAAACAGCTTCATGTCCAAATATAAATTGAAATTACAATTTAACAGCCATACGGTCAACTTGTGAATGGTTGGATGGTCATTTGATTCAATTAACTCAAAATTACTACTACTACTACTACTACTAATAATAATAATAATAAATAAAAAATTAATTAATTTTAAAAAAAGCTTTAATTTTGCATTTCCCCAATTGGATCAACTCAAACATTGGTGTTTGGCACTGACCAGAAAATGTAATATGCATCAGAGCAAGAAACAACCCAAAACACTAATGAATTTAAATTAAAAAGTAAACCACTTGTGCACCAGCACTCCTCAGAAAAAAGATGGCAAGTCAATGTGTAGTATATAAAAAGTTTTAATTTCATTAAAACCCAAAACAAAAACATCAGGACAAAAATCATAAAACAGACATCTCGCCCATTCCTCAGAGAGAAGCGGTAAAAACAACTGTGGGTTTGAGGTAAAAAGGAGGCGTTAAAATCGGAGGTTCAGCGCTCCGCCATGATCCATCAGCTGCGGTTCTGGAAACGTCAAGACCTTCATCTGGACTGTTCAACTGCACAGAGAAAGAAACACGTCACTAAAATGGGTCATGAACTAAGAAACCAAAATTCCCTTTATCTCTTGACATATTACAAGGTCAAAGTACTATCTAAAAAGTCTCGCAAGGTTCTGTTGTGGTTCTCTTTAAAATGTATGGTTTAATATTAATTGTATTAAAGTCATTACGACAAGTTCTGGATTGTTCTACTTTTATGATGTAAACTGTGTTAAGCCCCACCTCCACTGAAGATCAAAACCCACTTCTACTTCACTGCTAGTTTAGCCTAGTTAATATTCAAAACTGCCAGCCAATCAGAGCAGTGGGCGTTTACTGAGTCTGCAGTTGACCACGCCCATTCAAATAAAACATTGATGAAAATAGGTGTAATACAGCTTAATTACATAAAGGGGAACTAGGTCTGATTAAATAGTTATAAAATTAATTTATTTTTTTAGGGATCTTGAATGAATCAGTCACTCAAATATCTACAATATTGGTTTGATTAACTCTAATAGTCGGATTAACCAGTAAATGATCCAAAGTCAATAACGTACTAACCCTGCAGGTACACTTAAAAGGGCACAGTATGTAATTTTAGCTACTAGAGGGCATGTATTGACTACAAACAAAAAGTGTAGTTTGATGAGGGCGTGACTGAGTGTGGAGTCATTAGAGTTGTGGTCTTTATCCTCCTGCAGAAATCATGAGTAAAGTATTCAACACTTATCATGGTAGTCAGTGTTGGGCAGTAACGTCGCTACAATGACGCTACTAGCTTAACTACATTCCTCAGTAGCGTGGCAGTAGTATCGCTACGTTCTAAATCAAATAGCTTTTCAGTAGTGAATCTATTTTATTAGTTAAGTAGCGTCCACACAAGCTACATTACCCAGAGGGTAGCTTTAGGAGTAGTTAAGCTACATTTCAAGTAGAGTAGCTAATAGCTTAGCTTATTACAATTTGCAAGTAGCTTGCCCAACACTGATAGTAGCATGAAGCAGAGTAAGGCTGATTTGTACTCAACGGATCCACAAGTTCACTTAACTTAGGTTTCATTTTCTGTAATTTTGATCATATGCTTAATATATTTTGATTCAGAGTTGACAAGCTTGAAAAGAATAAAAAAGGCAAACCATAAAAAACCCAAGAGTAAATATATAGCAGGGGCGTCGCTAGACCCAATTCACTGGGGCACATACCCCAGTAAAAATCTCCAGTGCCCCAGTAAATACATTGAGATATGATTTACTTCATATGGAAGTGTATTTATTAACAGTGGTAATTCCAAAATAAAGACGTTATTCTCTGTGTGCAACCGAACCAACGCTGGTGAAAGCAATGTGTTTAATCAAAAAGCAAACTGACGTATCTCCGCGTGTGCGCAGAGAACCCGCGCACCTCTCGCACGCGCTGCTCTTCTGCTGGTGTGTGCGCGCCAAAAAAAGCAGGCTACTTGCTTGTCACGTGCCACTCATGCGTTGTAAAACCGGCGTAATGGCCTTTTTTGTTTTGCAAGTGGGCAAAACTAAAGTTTAAACAATATGACGGTGATCTTACCAAGCATGCATCCTGATACGATTTATTTGTATGAAGCAAAAAAGGAACGACGAGGAGTCCGAGGTAAAGACTTAAACCTAATTCTCTGCCATGTGTCGAGTCTAAGACAACAGATAATGCTATAAAACTTCTTTTTTTGCATTTTATTGAATGGTCTATAGCATTTCATTCAAATTAAATTAATATTTATGCAAAAGATTTCTTAAATGATCTTAGCATCACTCCAGTTGTGCCTAAACATGTTTTCCAGTAACATTTAAAATAATAATTGTATGTAATTGTATAATTTTTTTTTTGGGGGGGGAAGATGGGTGGTGCCCCAGTGGAGCTCTGTCTAGCAACGCCCCTGATATATAGTATACAAAAAACATTGATAAAAAATGTGAAGTAAAATTTAACACACAACCCATGATATTCCATAACCTGGAAAAAATAAAAATTCCCTGACTATACACTATACACCTTTTAAAATTCCATGATATTCCAATCCCCTTGGAAACCAAGCGACATCATAATGGAATAATGGAAAAATAATAATGGAACATAATAATGGAATAATGACAGAACAGTGACAGAATGAAACAATAACAGATAATAATAATAATAATGGAATAATGACAATGAAACATACTAATGGAATAATAGAACAGAATGAATAACAACATTATGGAATTGAACAATGTATTATATTATTATTCTAAAACTGCAGACTCACTGTAAGTGGAAATGTCGATCTCCTCTGGTAACTCGGCCACGTTGACTTCAAATCTGTCCTGCACATCATTCAGGATCTTGGCGTCCGTCTCGTCTGACACAAATGTGATGGCCAAACCCTTGGTGCCGAAACGACCCGCACGAGCCACCTGAGAACAAGACGAGAGTCTTAATGAATGTGGCGAATATATAGGGCTGTGCAATATGATGTCATATGGTCAAAAATCAAGTCTATCATTCCATATTGTACATTATCCTTTATTACCTGCATATTAAGATATTGGCTGCTTAACAGTACAGATAATAAAATCATGCAGAATATGTGCTTTGTAAGTAATCATACCCAACACCTAAATCCAAATAACTATAAATAATAGTATTAATGCTTTTTCGATTAGATGTGGGTATAAAATAGAGATGCACCGAAATAAAGTCTGGGTCAAAACCGAAATCTCTGGATGCACTTGGGTTGAAAGATGAAAATGCTTAGTAATAGTTATTAATGGCCTTTTAAATACTAAAACTTATTTGAATTATACTGGAGAATGGATAAAATGAGATGGGTGCAATGACTATCATGTCATTTCTTCATATTAAAGTCTACAGCATCATATTACGCTCCATCCTTTAATTGGTGGCGTCACAAAATCCATCGTTTATGGTTAATACCCTTTTCATAATTTATACAAGCGCAATACGGTATGATGGTGATGCAAACAGAAACCTGAATAGCAGCCTTGTGAGAAAACACACTTGAAATACAACGTTTACATATTGCTTTATTTTGCAATATTTTTTCATTAGGGTATATGCACAAGACCTCATCGCCACTTCAAGTTCTAATCCGTATCAAACCTTTATCTTAATAAACTGTTGTTAATAGAGGTGTGAAACTACACTGGTCTCACGGTTCGGTTACGATTATCATGCCATCGATTCGGTTCAATTCGACATCTCGATGCTTATCATAAACAATTTTATATTTTACTTCACAGCACAAGAATTCTTGTCTTAATGTATAAATGCAATACAATTTTGTCCTTTAAAACAAGCAGTCAGATATATGAACTGCATCTTTAAAAACTCAAGGACATGCTCAAAACAACACAAGCATTTATGGCAATTAAACTAACGCGTGACGCTGATAAACGGCAGCGGCGATCAGCTGATCCATTATAGACGGAGGAAAAAACTCGCTCTGCAGACACAAGGTCGTAAGAAACAAAGTTTGAAAGAATAAATTATGCAGTTGTTTTCAGCAACAGGCTTCAGCCACTGTTTAAAATAGTCTTTCTCCAACCAGGAGCACGCAAAAGTACATTTTTCAATTCCGCCGTCTGTTTCACTCGATGGTTTCGCTACATGTGGAGTGTGACCACCTTCCCGCGTTTGTTGCAAATTACATGACATCACGCGGATCGAGGAGCTTGGCCGAACGCACCCCGGCCTGAACCAATCATGTGGATCGAGCACGCCGTCGTCAATATTAAGAGAAAAATAAATCTATTTATGCTTTTTTGGAGTCAAACACTTTGGAGAACACTTGAACAAAATTTAAGACCTTGTACAAATGCGATTAAGACTTTAATACCCTTTAAGGGACTGAATTTTCTCATAATTGATTTATCAACTTAATACTTTAAGACCCCTCGGACACCCCCTTCATTTTTATGTTGGACCTGTAAGCTTTAATTTTTGATGTTTTATTAATATTTATTTTATATTTCTTTATTAAAGAAGAAATATGAGCACATGAATGAGTAGATTAATTAGTATATACACTATCTATATAAACTTGATTGAGTTTACAGAAATGGTCTACACTGTGATTATGTATATATAGATATATATAGTTATCGTGATATGAAATTACTTGTATCATTATTTGAGAGGTCCTATCACCCATTATTATGAATATATAAACCCAGCACAGACATACCCTGTGGAGATACGTGTCTGAGTCCTCCGGCATGTCGTAGTTGAAGACGATGTTGACTCTCTCGATGTCCATTCCTCGTCCAAACAGGTTTGTGGCCACCAGGATCCTCCTCTGAAAGTCTTTAAACTGCTGATACCGGGACAATCTGCAAGACCAGATGCATGTCTCATATTAAAAGAGCAGGTCATGTGGTATTTTAGAGAGTCCTAATAGTGTTAGATTCTCCTACAACAGGTTTAAACACATCTAAGGTCAGAAAAGCCTCATTTCCTCAGAATACGCGTTCAATATTGGAATCATTTTGTGATGAGCTCATTTGAGTCAACTCTGCTCTGATTGGTCAGCTGGCCAAGTCTGATTTGATTGGTCTGTGTAGTAAACACCCATTTTAGAGTGTTCAAATTTCTTGGGTAGGTGGGTTTATGCAAATGAGTTACTTTGATCTTGTAAGATTGGTAGCAAAAGATTTGCATTTGGAAGTTAATTAAATTGGAGTTTTGATAGCATTATTGAGATGGGTTTTGGCCCAATTAGGAAGATTTACATGGACATGGTAAAAAGAAAATCAGTTTAAAATGATTTAAGATCTACATTAGATAATACATCCATTTCAAAGACACAAATTTAGACATTAAAGCCTTAAGTTCACAGAAATATTAAAATAAAGACTTAAGACCTTGTCAATAAAGATGTTTGACCCCAAAAAAATAAAATAAATAAATAAATAAATAAATAAACAGACTTGGAAATTATATCATATGCGTATTCTGAAACAATTATGCACATTTGTTTTCCTCTATCGGGTCACAATGAGATTGAGCAGTTAATTTGAAGAATGATTTTAAAGATGCTCAAAGTATGAAAAAGTATGACGAAGGCTGAATGAACGCACCGCTCCTCCTGGGCCATTCCTCTGTGGATGGCGATGGCTGGGAAATTCTGCTCCACCAGTAACTGTGAGAGCGCCACACAACGCTGGACAGACTTCACGAATATCACCACCTGCAGGAAGACAACACTATTACACTCCAGATCCACAAATCATCATGCGATCGCACCCTTGAAGCAAACACACAAGTGATTAAACCTGCAGTTCACCACCTGACCACTAGAGGATGCAAAAGTCAACCTGACATGTTAAAATGCTCAAATATACAGGAGAAACAAATGCTTACAGCACGATACAAAATAATAGATGGTGGATATAACTAATATTACCCTTCATGACAATTGTGAGGGAGAGAATGATATTTTTATAGCCCATTACAGCTCAAATTATATTGCAAAATTAGGGGGCGTGGCCACTTGATTGACAGGCATCTGCTGCTGGCTCATTTATAATGTCTTCAAATTGCGCTACACTCCAGAATAGGACACACTGATTATCTGTAGGCTATAAAACAGTCTGAAATGCTGTCATAATAATGTTATGTCTATATTTAATAAAGAGACCAGCATAATAACCCAGACTATGCTGAAAGTAACTACTTGTCAAGCACTTTCCTAAGGTAGATAAGTCAAAATATAATGATGAACGTGGCTTAATGCATTGTTTGAAACCTATATTAATATAGTATACAACCAAGCACATGTGCCCAAAGCAATAATGTGACAATAAAATGTTCAATTAGGACAATACAGCCAGGCATCTCAGGCTCCGCCCACATTCCTCTTCATGACCATTCTTGATTCAGAAGTAATGAGATACTATGCCATCAGCTGACTCCGCCCACTTTGAGCTTCACATATGCTCTACGGGTGACATCAAACTCAAGGACCTTAGTCATTTGATGAATTGATTGCCATTTTGTGTAACACTGAGCATGAAAGTCACCTGGTTGAACTCCAGCACGTCGAGCAGGTCGAAGAGCTTGCGGTTCTTCTCGTTGTCCTTCAGTTTGCAGTAGTATTGCTGCAGACCATGAAGAGTCAGTTTTGTCTCGTCGTCCACAAACACCTCCATTGGCTGAAAATGAAGAAATACTTTGATAAATCATCTGAATCAGTGAGTCGTTGTATACAATGGAAGGCAATCGATTCAGGGAGTCAATAACTGTAGATTATGAAAACCAATCGAATCAGCGAGTCATTAACGGTACACCACGGCCACCAATTAAATCAGTCACGTATGATGGACACCAATTGAACCAGTGAGTCATTAAACGTAGACTATGAACACCAACTGAATCAGCGAGTTAACTAGACCATGAACTCCAACTGAATCAGCGAGTTAACTAGACCATGAACTCCAACTGAATCAGCGAGTCACTAACCGTACTATGGTCACCAACTGAATCAGTTAGTCGTTAACTGTAGATTACTAAAAGCAATTGAATCAGTGAGTCGTTAACGGTAAACTATGGACACCAATTGAATCAGTGATTTGTTAACTGTAGTCAATGAACACCAATTGAATCAGAGTCGTTAATTGTAGACTACAAACACCAATTGAATACGAGTCACTAACCGTACTAAGGACACCAACTAAATCAGTTAGTCGTTGGCTGTAGTCTATGAACACCAATTGCATCAGGGAGTCATGAACAGTCACTATGAATAGCAACTGAATCTGAGTCGTTAACAGTACACTATGGGCACCAACTGAATCAGCGAGTTGTTAACTGTTGACAACGAACACCAATTGAATCAGCGAGTCGTTAACTGCACACTATGAACACCAATTGAATCAGCGAGTCGTTAACGGCACACTATGAACACCAATTGAATCAGCGAGTCGTTAACGGCACACTATGAACACCAATTGAATCAGCGAGTCGTTAACGGCACACTATGAACACCAATTGAATCAGCGAGTCGTTAACGGCACACTATGAACACCAATTGAATCAGCGAGTCGTTAACGGCACACTATGAACACCAATTGAATCAGCGAGTCGTTAACGGCACACTATGAACACCAATTGAATCAGTGAGTTATTAAAATGTATACTATGGACATCGTTTGAGTCAGTGAGTTGTTAG
This sequence comes from Danio aesculapii, assembly GCF_903798145.1. NCBI lineage: Eukaryota > Metazoa > Chordata > Actinopteri > Cypriniformes > Danionidae > Danio > Danio aesculapii. The sequence continues at coordinate 4,822,416 of NC_079437.1, read as the reverse complement.
CAGTACACAATGGCCATCAGCTGAATCAGTGAGTCGTTAATGGTAGACTATAGACACTGATTGAATCAGTGAGTAGTTAACCGTAGACCATGAACACCAATTGAATCAGTAAGTCAAAATGTGCGTTCGACATGAAGCATGGCTGAAGCCGGTGATCGCCCCTGCCTGTGCTCTGCTAAACTCGGAGTTGAAAACGGAGCTGTCAAGCCGGACACTTCGGGGCTCAAAGCTGCTACAGTCATGATGACCGATCACATTGTATGATCATTTATTTATTGCAACAAGATTAACAGTACAAATAAAACAGAATACAGTCTCTACAAACTATAGTTCATTTTTAAACAATAAGGGAGTTAATCAAAAGTAGCCTATATAACAAACGCCTGAGAAATAAGAGGAAAACGAGAGGGCACAAAAAAAAATAAATAAAAAAAAAGGAAATAAATATCCACATAGGCCTGTTAAGCAAAACAATATGCACAGATTCTAGGAGTTGAAACATCAGTCTTTAGGCTACTAGATGTTGTTTGTTACTTCAATACTGTTCCAGTTCTTGTTTGAATATGCCAAAAAGGGTTTACGTTTATTTACATTTATAAATATAAAACTTTCCAATATATATATTAATGTAAAACTCAACAAGGTGTTTTAAAGGTGGAGACTAAGGTGGAGATTAACCTGTATCCTGTCACATTTGCGTCCAAAAAGAGTGCAAAGCTAAACGGGCGCTCTGTCTGTCTGTGTGTGTGTGTCTGCTGCGGTGTGTGTGCGCGCGTGAACTTTGTGTGACCCTGCCATGCAACTGCACAATAAATACTCATTGGTAAAGTTCTTACTGTAGTATTTCTCACAAACGCTACGTGAGATCTGCTTCCTTTATGTCTGTCTGTTGTCTGACGCTGCCGAGGGAGGAGATTAAGGCACGCAGAAAAGCTCGTAGAAACGGTGGGCGGGGAGGACTAGCCTTAAAGGAGCAGTACACCAAAACCGCCACCCAGTGAAAAAAATTTATAAATGGGAATTTAACAAAAGGTATAATAAAAAAATCTGATGGGTGTTTTGAGCTGAAACTTTACAGACACATTCTGGAGACACAAAAGACTTGCATTAAATCTGAAAAAAGGGCTAACCTAGGTGCCCTTTAATATTCAGGTTATTTACTGAAATATAGCATTTAAATCGTTTATGGAGGTGAATACACATTAATCTTTAAACTTAAACCATCATCACTACTGAAACAGCTGGGCAAATGTTAAATTATTAAACATTTTACACGTCAGAAGAGTATAAACACCATTTAGTTAATCTTGACAATTCCCTATCAATAGTTTGTGATGTCTTTGGTCATTCATCTTTTGCAGTGTGTGTTTGTGCTGGTCTTGGCTGGTTTAGGCCTGTAATTATGAAAACTGAAAGTAAAACTAGATGGCTGGAAGTCCCCATCCAGAAAGACTGCTTTCTAAATAAAATAAAAACCATTGTTTGAATGTTTCGAATTTACTCTTCAGGAAAGAAAAACTAGAGTGCTCCTCTGATACACACAAATATTCAGCTCTGGCACATTATCAGAAATCTCCCATGTGCATCACTCAATATGAACTTGTCTTTCTATTCAATTGATTCAAGTATAAGTATCGAATCAATATATTGTTTGCAACCATGCTCACAATCTTCCAGCACTCTTACTTGTGATATTACTGATAACATAACTTCTACAAATGCATGTTATCGCAGTGTCACATTATTAAAACCCCATTACCCCTATAACAGCATTGACAGACAAGTGAACAGCAGAAAGCTCTACTCACGTCCTGCATGAACTTGCGACAGACGGGCCGGATCTCCTTGCTGAGTGTGGCGCTGAACATCATGCACTGCTTCTCATGAGGAGTGAGCCTGAAGATGTCCTGAACATCACGCCTCATGTCTGACAAGAGAAACAACAATAAACACACACATTAGAGATGCAGCTTCTGATGGCCAGAAATCAATCCAAGGCTGATTTTCTGTCCAAATGTGTGAGAATGGCAACCTGAGATCATTTTTCCCCTTTCGGTCCATCTCGGTTCAGATTTGTCCAAAAAGTTTAATAAACTTAAACATTCACAGAAATAACATGTAATAATATTTAACACTAAAACACCACAGATCAGATGTGTGCTTGTGCAGTCATCACTATAGCTTGTGTTAAGGTCACTGCTTGGGTTTTTATTTGCTTCAAAGTTGAGCTTTATCCAGCGGTGCAAACTCCCGAGAGGTGAAAAAGGTACATTTTTGGGGGGGAAATGATGCTGCGCTGAGTCTACTGGTATAATTAGCATGTCACATGAAGAGAACAATCATGGATTTGCTATCAGATGTGTCTGAATAGGTTTATATTGCGGCTTTTGCGATTTATACAGAGCCTTTCTTGATGTTCTACAAGCGCCATCTGCTGGGAAAGTTAATTAGCATGTTCTTTCAACCGGTGCACAGTTTAAACTCTGCATAAACTCAAGTCAGATCATTAGCTGTGTTTCCAAAGATGTTCATTAAATTTAGATGCAAAACTGGAATAACGCATAAAAGACGTATGAATAAAGCAATGTTTCCACCCACTGAGTCAAAGAGAACAATAGTCACTTTCTGATCGGCGCCAAATATCAAAAGTAAAAACAGAATTTGCTTTGGTAAGAGAATCTGCGTGAACCTTTTCTTTATTTAATAAATTAGTTGCGCCTCAAAAGACAATGCTGATACATAATGAATGTGTGGTGGTGTTTGAAGGTGCGAGACAGAGTGTGGATGCTCTTGACAGTTCTGGAGGTCATTAATAATTTAATAAGACTAATACTGAAATGGTTAATGCGTTTTTTACAATGACCAAAACAACATTTCAGATGTTTTACAGTGTGCTCAGCCTGCTGGTTAATCCATTCACACACATTTATATATGAAAAATAAAATAAAAAAAAACATCTCTTACATCAAAATCACATGACGTTAATGCACATACTGGAATTTGTTAGGGAAGAAATGTTTCCATCATCGTTTACATGCATTTCTTATCTCATAAAAAGTTTCCTACTCAGTTATGCACATGTGTTTGTGCATTTTCAAAGTTTATGCGCATCTTGGCGTTTCCATCAACGATTCGCTTTAATCTGAAATTTCAGAACGTGCATAACAATAGGTGGTAGAGCTGCAGGATTCTGGCTAAAATGAGAATCACGATTTTCTCACAATTCTGTAGATATAAGATAAAATGTTAATACGAGTATTATTATTACTGTTATTTCTCAAACACATGGTAAAACCACAATAATATTAGGCCTGTGTAGGTCTACTGTTGGTTAAAATGCTCAATTTTGTAGACTTTTAATGGTGGACTTAGACTAACACTGTCATGGCGAACACAGTGTTTGCCATGAAAGAAAAAACATAAGTGCTTGTCATCATAACTCTACAACGCCATATGATCATTTGAATGATGTTTCACTGAAACTGATGGCTGCAGCCAATTAGGAAAAAATAAATTAAAAAAAAAACCCTGTGCAAATCATACTTCCCGCACAGCTCCTAAACGATCGCTCTGTGCAACAAACTGAACGTCATTTACAACTTTATTAGCCGTTACAGTCTATGCAGGTTCGGTTCATTAAAGTGGACATCAACGGCGGACACACGCAGTCCTCTTGATAGTAAATAGCGCGTCAGCTCAGGTGTCATTTCGCGGTCGCCGCTACATTACATTAAGATAGAAATGACATTTTTGGGTGATTAATACTGTATAAATACAGTATGTGACACTTAATGCCATTTGGAGGTGTCCATGCTGCTCATTGCTGCGAAGACTTGTGCTTCTGCCTTTAAGCTTCTCTCCTGACCTTGAAAATACAATTGGCTGAACCGTAGAAAAGCTGAATTAAGATTGCGTGTAGTGTTGAACCGAGATTGCGATCAGCTCTAATAGGTGGATGGAAACATGGCTATTGCTTGATTTCAAAACATTAAAAATCTGCTTTAATTGGTGGCTGAAAAGAGGTGTGCTGCATATATTGGCTTTGGAAGTTAATGGTTTAAAAAATAGTCTCCCTTCAGTTCAGCCTTTAATAACGAAGCTTTTATTTTTTCAGAATCGGCCATAATTTATTTATTTATTTTATTTAAATAAAAAGACTGGTGTTTGAGTTTAACGCCATGCCAGCTTCTATGCCCATTTTCATGACAAGAAATAACATTGACTACTAACAAGTAAATTGTAAAGCCTTAATATACCCTTTGCTACAAAACTCAAACTGTATTTGGATCAACTACAGAGTCACTTAGAATTAGCCATCACAATTGAATAAAACATGCCTGATAATTAAAATGCATTCACAAACAGAGCATGTTAGAGGATCTTCAAATATTTATAATAAAAAAAAAAAAAAGGGTAAAAAGGTGCATATCTAACCCAAACGTCATCAACCCAAGCAGTGTCCACTCACCCAGCTGCTCCAGCATCTTATCGCACTCATCCAGGACGAAGTGTTTGACGTTTTTCAGATTGAGGGTTTTGTTTCGGACCAGAGCGAGGATTCGCCCCGGCGTGCCGACCACGATGTGAGGGCAGCTCTTCTTCAGCACATCCTCGTCCTTCTTGATGGACATGCCGCCGAAAAACACGGCCACCTTCACCGTGGGCATGTACTTGGAGAAGCGCTCGTACTCTTTGCTGATCTGAAAGGCCAGCTCTCGCGTGTGACACATGACCAGCACCGACACCTGGAGCACAACAACAAAATCTAGTAGTCACGATCTACAAGACTACACTCTGCACTGTACACTTGTTTGTTTATTGCCACATCAGTAACTTTCTACTTCATGGCATTATATATAGGTGGGAAAATGTCATGTTTTTGTCCTGGGAATGATATTTGTAAAGGAGCTGTTGACATGGAATTGAACCTGATTTTGATAAAAACCCAAACACAACCAAAAATAAAAAAATGACAGTAATAATAATGTAATAATGAAATGACAGAAGGAGAAAGAGCTGAACAACTGAAATGTGTTTAGTACTTTACATGAAAGGCTTTTTTGGTGACGGCAGCTTAAAGACGCCTCTCCTATGGAGAATGAAGTTAAATGCATTGCTCAGGTGTGAGTTTTTCCACAGACTTCAACAGTGTCAAAATCTTGATGGTTCTGGTCTAACAAATCTGAGCTTTACTTTGTATTTTCTATTGGATTCAGATCAGGTGATTGGCTGGGCCATTCTACAGCTTGATTGTCTTTCTCTGAAAGCATTTGAGAGTCTCCTTGGCTATTCTGGATCAGTCTTGCTGAAATGCCCACCCTGGTTTCATCTTCATCCTCCTGCTAATGTAGATGTTGGACTGAAGCAGCTGATATTCATTTACACTTAGGAAGAGCAGAGGGTTGAAGAACTACGGAGAGATTTCAGCTGCTGTCTGGGCTTTCACTGCTGAATTACACCTCCCATCATGTGTTTGTTTCTCCCTGTGTCCTTTCATTTCATTACACATAACTTCATTTGTAAACCAAGTAGATTTTCTTTGCATATATGAATTTCTTTGGTTGTTTCAAACATTCAGGGAAATCAACAGCACCTCTAGAAACGTTTAAAATGGTGATACCTGCAAAACAGCAAACATGTTTTCATGATAAAAATCTTGTTTAAATGGTAATTTCACATTCTATTAAAATATAAATAAGTATTAAATACCACATTTAAAAACCTTAATATCAGATAATGTCAAAATTAAGCAAAATAAATGAATGGTTCTCTAATGACAAACACAAATTGCAATGCAACATTCATTCAGTCATTTTATTTTCATCTTAGTCCCTTTATTAATCTGGGGTCGCCACAGCGGAATGAACCGTCTGCAATGCATCATACATTTCAAAAGATTTTAACTTCAGTAGAAATCTGATATTAGATACTTGAAACTAGTTTTAGATTTAACAATGAACATGCTCTATTAAGACGATTAATTTTCACATAGCATGCTTGCTAAATGATCAAGTACTTTTATTTTGTAGTAGTTTTTTATTTTCATAATTATTGTGATATCAATTTCAGATCACCACATTCCCATGCTGCATTAACTAAAGGTCACTTCACATCATCATAACCCCCATCAGGATAAACCACCATAAATTAAAACAATAAATTCACCCAAGCATGTTGCATTCTCACAGACAACTGATATCAACAAATGGCCACCATCAGCAGGTGAGAGAAAAGCTTAATTTGACATTAACGATTCGATTCTCTTTTAAACCTCTCTTAAACCCCAGTAGGACTTGCTGTAATTTGAAACTCAACCAGTTCAGCCCAAATATCATCATAAACATTGCTTAACGAACCTGTCCGTCCACCGGCTCGATTTGCTGCAGGGTAGCGAGTACAAACACAGCCGTCTTCCCCATACCAGACTTGGCCTGACAGAGGATATCCATGCCCAGGATGGCCTGCGGGATACACTCGTGCTGCACTAAAACACACAAACACACAAAAGTTGACTTCAGACTTATTCAGTTCAAGTTTATTAGTATAGCGCTGCTCAGTCATTATAGTTTCATTGCAGCTTTACAAAAAGTGCACATTAATGTATTAATCAATTTTTTTAAGTTCAGGTTATTAGTGACCATAGGTCTTTTTGAAATCTGTGACTAAGATGAAGCACATTGAAAAAAGAGAAACTTAGGTTTATAGACTTAAATATTAATTGCATTTAATCATTTGATTAAACAATGAAGACTATACAGTGTCACCTAATATAGTAACTCTGTTCTTCAATGCTGTTAGACTCCACATAAAACCATAACTCAAAACAAATACTTTATCTTTGTTATTCATCTACGCCTGCTTATTTAGGTTTTATGCAGACGTATGGATTGTTATAGGTCATCTTTTGTGAAATTATATTCATATTAGGGCTGTACGATTAATCGAAAAAAGATTGCGATCTCAATTGGAGCCCCACGCAATCTTAATTCAGCATCTCCACGATTCAGCCTATTATATTTTCAAGTTCAGGAGTATCATAAAGGCGGTCGCACAAGTCTTCACATTGTTTATATCCATTGCTCAGCAACATGGACACATCCAAAAGGTGTTAAGTGTCACATACTGCATTTATAAGTTACAATTCTGAATCGGCTGTACAGGTAAGAAAGCTGTAAATAGCGTTCAGTTTGTTGCAGAGAGCAAATGTTTGGGAGCCACACACAGAGTATGATTTCCATGTATTGTTTTTTTTCCCCTCAGAGTGACGGCAGCCATGCCATGAACCACACTTGGCAGGAAAAGAAAAGACTGAAAGCATGCACATTATTTACATGCTCATATTGCACTTTAGAGTTATGATTACATCAAGCATTTGATGTTTTTTTTCTTTCATAGCGAGAACAGTGTTAAGCATGAGAATAAATGTTTACGGAGTCAGTATAACTAGGCTCTTCTACCCTATTTAATCCTGAATATAATGCATAACGGGAATCGTATGACGACAAAGGTCTCATTTAACCAGCGAAAAAATGGTCTAATGCCAGTCACACTAGAGTTGGAGCATGTGAAATTCTGTTGTACGGTGCTGCGAAAAGGGGCGGGATTAAACAAAATTATTAAACATTTTAAAAAAGCGAGCGATTACTCCATAATTAATTTTTGTACACAGAGGTCATGTTTTGATCTTCGAGTGGTCCTACGCAGTCACGTGAAGCGACTTCGCAGGTCAGAGTTCACAAAGCTTGAACTTTGCGTCGCAGCGAACTGCGAAACTTGGTGCATGATCTTGCACTTCCGGTCTGACACACTCGCATGCATACGTCTATGGGGAGAAAAGTCCAGTGTGACCGCAGCTTAATAATGTGGTCAATAACAAATGACAAGCACACGACTCAAACATAACTCAACACAATTATGAATAGATGTAATTTGATGTCATCACTTTACTTTGAATTAATGACCAGGACATATTTGAAGTCTGTTCAAGTCCACCATTCTAAGTCCAAGTCTAAGAGTAGAGCTACACATACATCTAATATTATTGTGGTTTCACCATATGTTTGAGAAACAACAATAGCCTCATATTAACCTTTACGTCACATCTACAGAATCATGAGAATTTTTAGTAAAAAATGAAAACAAAAAAACAAAAAAAAAAAAAAAAAAGGATTCTCATTTTAGCCAGAATCGTGCAGCCCTAATTCATATCGCATTACAGTGTTTACTCTAGGATTTTTTCCAGCTGTGGCGGCAGGCCTTTTTTTTTTTCTTCACAGATCTAGTAACTACCTGGGGTGTTATTTTAATAATAAATGTCGTGAGCGCAGTATTTCAAGATAGCATTCGCAGCCTACGAGCATGTAAATCTCTTTGCCTGCACGCCGATTTCCTCTGCTCGTGCACAAAACTTCTTGCACGCCCCCTCAAATATGCGCTGCTCAACCGCAGATCTTCTTGTGCGCTCTCAAACACTGCTGAAGTGCGATTTAGTGTGTTGATGTAACAAGTGTCTCCAACTTTTATTAGATTTGCTAGGAATATTTATGAATGTCTCCAATAGACCTACAGAGCAGCATTAATGCATCCTGAAGTAAAGTGAAACGGCTATACATTGTGTTTGCTGGCCTCACGCATCTGTCAGTCAGCACATACCCTTAAAGAGGTAAACAAATAACGCACAGCACTACTACAGTTACAAAAAAGTTTGCGCGGTTATAATTCATTTACCTTTTAATAAGCTTAATACGTTGCGATTATAACCCGCTATAAAAAAAAAAAAAGACAATGTTTTGAATGAGAAGCTGTAATGTAGCCGTGGCAGAAGCAATTTTGGCGTGGTGCCCCACCATGGAAGAATGAATGTAGCAGAAACCATGCACTTTTCATTCTTCCCAATATCATGCAGCCCTAAACTGCTAAAAAACACTTTAGGATTTCTTAGAAGTCCAAAATACCCAAAAATTCTTAAAAATCAAGCATTTTCTAGACAAGCAAAACTTGTACCCGAGCTCTTTTCAAACATTAAACAGTAGATTAAAACTCAAGCATTTGCAAGGTCTCCCAGCACCTGCATGAACCCTGTTTTTCACGCAGAGGGAAGTAATTTGCCTCAATATTTTTGGGAGATGTGTGTAACTTCAGTGTGTCTGACCTTCAGACGGATGCTCGAATCCGCAGTCCACGATGGCCCTCAGCAGCTCCGGCTTGAGCAGAAAGTCTCTGAAGCCGGAGCTGTGGATGGAGACGTACGAGCCCTTCACCTCCTTCTTGCCCACCGGGGCAGCGCTTTCTGGGGCTCCCTGAGGCTCCTCGTCCTCCTCATAATCCAGCAGCTCGTTCTCAACGTCATTCTCAGCCATTCTGCAGACAAAAAAAAGAGACAACTGATTAGAAAACAGCAGAGCTATATAAAAAAAATATATATATATCTTCAACTTGCACGCTACTTTTAATCATCCACTAACAGTCAAACCACGTGCACACCTTTTTGACAATGTGCCATGCTGAATCTATATCTTGATCGCTACTCGCCTATTTGTGTCTACAGATTTTAATATATTTAAAGTATTTGTCCTTTGTACAGGCTGTTTTTAACTGCTAACAGTGTATTGTTTGAGTATGTCATTGTATTTAGCACAGTATGGAGCCAGAAGCTAAGCTTGACATTAAAAGTGATTTGATTCACAGAAATAAGATGCGAGAAACTTTTCATCAGCTATTCTCCTAATACAGATGCTAAAAGAGCTTTTAGCCAGTCCACTTCCAGAAATCAGCGGATAATTCATTTGGCTTAAGTTTATTTATTACCACATAAGCAACTCATGACACTTTCATAGCAAGATTAATAGATAAAATCATATTACATAAATACAGTAACTTCATAATTCAACAATAAATTAAACAAAGTAAAAATTATAAAACTCTACATTAAACACATTTGTGCTTGGTAAATCACATCCACAATAAGTGTAAGTGTGTGTACGGTGTATTGTTATTATGAATATATTAAAAAGGCATGCATATATTTGAGAAAATATACTTGACAGTGATGCTCATTAGCAGAAAAATTAGTCTTCATTAAATCATCTAGAGAGACCAATTCAACATCTGATGCAAACAGTCTGATCATGTCTGATCTCGTGTATTTTTAATTTAATGCCATGTCAGCAACCAAGGCTATTTTCATGGCAAGAACATTTCAATAATAAACATACAATTAAAAAAAATTCACCAAATGAATGCATAAATTAAGATTTTTTGCGCTAATACAATGTGTCTGATCTCAAATAACATTTGGTAAAATAATAAATAATTCTCCTATATACTTAGGATGATCTAAGTCGTCATTATTTGGGCAGTTGGCCTGGCCCAGTTGTCATTGCTGGTCAGCTCACTCAGACAGCTTTCACAGGTGGAAACCACAATATGGTGACCACTTGTGAAAGCGTTAGCACTGAAAACATGCTAATGACAGGTGGACAAAACAAAAACCAGCCTGATCACTAGTCACACATGAATCAACCATACAAATACAACAGTACTGCATGCACTTTCATACTGAATCAACATGCATGCTAATATTTTCTAGATATAATCTGATCGCATTTTTGATCATTCCAATTGCCATTTTTGATTTTGCTTTCAAGATTTACACTTGATCATTTAACAAATGCTTAGTTTATAATTAAAAGCATACAAACAAAACATGGGCTACTTTATCAATAAAAACTACAGAATCATTAACTCTTTTTAACGTTACTTAAATGTAAAATAATAATAATCAGCTTCACCAAAAGATGCAATTACTAAGAGAAATATGTGATTTTCCCATCGTTTATAACTTTTTCCCCATCATTTTTTTTTATTTTTACATGTTTTTCTTAAAACGTAACTTGGACAACTTATCAAAGTGCTTTCCCCCTCAATATTTAGATTTTTTTTAACCCTCATATTGCAGATTTCCTAAGTTCCATCATAGCCAATTATTTTCCTAAAAACTTGCACTGAAAATTACTTTTGCTGCTCCTTTAAACTACTTATTTATAATGACTTTAAACAATTATTGAGCTCTTAGGACAACTTAACTGTTTTATGTTCAATACACTTAAATTTGTATAACAATTAAGTTAACTTAATGGATCGGAGTTGGGACCCTGCATATTTTACAGTACCAACAATTTAATTGATACATCATGTAGGAAATTCACTAAATGTCTTCATGGAAGATGATTTTAAAAGTTAAAATTAATGACTTGGCCTAAAAATCAATGCAGTTTTGACTCGTACAATGTAACGTATTTAGTATTTACGTATGTAGTATTTACATAATGTTTAAATGTTTAATAAAAGCGAGCCATAATTAAATTTGTACAGAGGTGTCATGTTTTGATCTTCGATTGGTCTTACGCAGTCACGTGAAGCGACTTCGCAGGTCAGAGTTCACCAAGCTTGAACTTTGCATCGCAGCGAACTGAGAACAAATGTTCAGGGTTAAGAGAAACCAGAAATTAAGAATTGAGAGCATATACAAACAAAACCAAGGCTCATTAATTAAATTAGTACGTTTTAAAATTACTTAAAATGTTATAATAATAATAATAATAATAAATACACATTCAAACATTACAGTGTTTAATGTAACATTACAGTATTTAATGTAACATTACAGTGTTAATTGCAACAAATAAAACGTAGGATTTTCTAGAGTTTATGACTTTAATATGCATCTCTTGGATCTTGAAGCAAAATATTGTCTTTTATAACAAACTAAAGCTGCACGATATTGGGGGAAAAACGATTATAATTGGACATTTTGATACTTGTCCAATTATACTACGTTTTTCAATGATAATAAATTGCAAAATGAATGCAATTTCACCAGATAGTTTAATAGCACTATTTAGGAAAGAAATCTTAAATTTAGACTGATTATGGTTATTTTGTAGGGGAACGACTCATGGACAATAAAATAAACAAATCGCAAGCGAAAAATAAATACAATTGAGCAAAGAAAAAAAGTAAACAGCGATGTTGTTTTCTGGAGTGCTAAAAAGTATTCAGGTGCAGAAATATACATGGTAAATAATAGGAAAAACAATGCACGTTCGAGTTTATTACAGCATATCATGAAACAATCTATTTTGTCTAAATTTGTTTTTATATCTATATAAAATTGATTCTGATAATGCTTACACAGCACTAACAACGACAGAGCAAGTTTCTGGCCAAAGACAGAAAAGTAGTAAAGACAACTAACATATACTCAATTTAAGGCTGCACAATACATCGTTTCAGCATTGATATCGCAATGTGCGTCCGTAATAGTCACATCGCAGGATATGCAGTGTTGGGATTATAGTTTAATAAATAGTTTACTTAATCATAATGGAGAACATTTTAATCTGAGTAAATGGTCTCTTTAAGGCCTGTGACTGTGTGAACATTTCAATATTTAACATTTTAAAACATCCGCCACAAGAATTTATTTTGTAATAAATAAATAAAGATTAAATATACAGTAGAGACTATGCAGTGTTGATTATTCAATATCTGTCCCTGAATAGTGAATACCTGAAAACTATAATTCACTTTTGTCTTTGCTATATTATATTTATCTATGCTTTTAATTTATTTGTCATATATTATTCGAGATTCACTCCCCAACAAAATCCCCCCAATAAATCCAAATAAACCTGTTAAATCATCTGGTGAAATTGTATTCACATTACAGCAATACAGAATATGCTAATGTCCGGTTCCTCCAATATCGCGCAGCCCTAATTCAAGCATACACATATTAGATAAACTCATTTTCATGACTTTTTCCAAAACTTTTCCAGGCCTGCAAAAGACCATGTCACAATTGCATGACTTTTCCAGGTTTTCCATGACTGTATGAAACCTGATTATGGTTTTCTAGAGTGTCAAAAAGTATTCAGGTACAGAAATTGAATAATGAAATGTAAAAACGTGCAAACACTGTATTAATAAGCAGAGTTATTGTTTATTAAAAAGATACAAATGTTGTACTTTCTTGTGCCAGAATGCTTCTCTCTCTCTCGTGAAATGCCTTTAAAACGCATGTAAATGAGAAACTTTTACACTATCTTGGCTACAATTTGGAGTTACTCCTCAAATCTGAAGCATTCTCAACTGTGCTGCTGTTCAACTATAGTCCAAAGTAACATGCAGATCATGCGATGCTATTGCAGATACACACATTGCGATATCAATGCTGAAAGGACATATTGTGCAGCCCTACAACAAACCTTCAACAATAATAATTTGACCTTTCTGAAAGAAAGGTTTCAGACCAGTGTTTCCCAACCCTGTTCCTGAAGGCACACCAACAGTACACATTTTCAATGTCTCCCCAATCAAACACACCTGAATCACCTAATTAGAACATAAGAGACTCCAAAACCTGAAGTTAATGGGTCAGAAAAGGGAGACATCCAAAATATGTACTGTTGGTGTGCCTCCAGGAACAGAGTTGGGAAACAGTGTCTTAGATTAACTTAAATCTGATGGGGTTTTTTGCTCAAAAAGAGAATATATAATTTCTACTGTGGTTTCGTGCTTTATTGTCACACACACACACACACACACACACGCACACACACACACACGCACACACGAAAACAAATGTTGAAGGCCAAGAGAAAGCAAACATAGGGTTTCTTAACAAAAAGTTTCATAAGCATTATATTGAAGTGGATGTGGAAATACCGTAACTGCCAAATCATAAGCCGAAGTACTCTGAATATTTAATCATATTTGAGTTGATATAACGTTAAACAGAACCGGATTTAATCGGGTCTCAAACACACACACACACACACACGCACGCACGCACACGCAGGTTAACGGAGACTCAGACATGCGGGTCTACGAAAGATTAATTTAATATTCGACGCACACAGACAAAATGTTATGTTGCTAGGCAACACTATTGCCTTTCCTCTAGTCATGTTGCACAACAACAAACAAATGAACTTAAATTTATATATGATAAATAAACAAAACAATGATCCGCAAGCGAACGCATCGCTGTAAACGTGCGGCAGACAATAGAGCTCAGACAATAGTGCCTATGATAATTAACACATACACTTAAATACACACTAAAATATAACTGAGGTTTGATTTACGTTGTTTACCAGAACAGAAAGCGAAATAAAAGAGCGAAATAAACAAAAAGAGCAGCAAATAAAGGCGCTTTCTCTCGCGCGCGCGGCTAACTTATTAGCAGCGTAGCTAACGCGCCAATGACATAACGCTTCTATCTCCCAACAAACTCCTCTGGTGAATATAAGATTGGATGAATTAAATCTACAAAACACAAAGAAAAGGACCAGCGCGTGCTGTGATTAAAATACGTACTTACCTTTAGGTGACGGTGCGAGATAAGAATGAATTAAACGAGTGGTGCTGCTGCTGCCCCAAACCGCACGCGCCAGGCCGCAGTTTATACTACCGCCCGGAAGTCCAGCCTCCTGAGCAACGCGCGCGTTCGTTGGCTGGCGAACACGTCAATTTCAAATGTTGCAGTGTTTTGATTGGATGCTGGAAATGGCGCTCGGAGCGTTGATGTTGCGGAATATAAATAGAGAGGAGGAACTATGACGTCAATTTGTATGCAAAAACACGGAAGCGACTTAGTATTTTAGCAGTTCCGGTTCCCTCATCCCAAAGTCAATGGGTTTTTTCAATAGACTGATTTCACGCGACCGCCATTTTTAAAAGCGAAATCGAGGCTGCGGTGGGAAGAAACCTTATCAGCGAAGAGAAAGTGACACAAGTTTATCATTTCACCACCTTCCAAGTGACCCGAAGGTCCGTTCTGTATAAATGGTGAAAATAAAAAGGCATATCAGAGCTCATTTTCAGCTAAGTTAAGGGAAATGGCACTAGTTAGCTAACATTTTCTTTCCCAAACACACATTTTAGACACCTTTTATCAAACTCGAGTTAATGAACTGATTCTTTCACTATATTAGACTTGTCACGATACTGAATTAAAACAAAAACTGTCAATTTCCCGCTAACATTTAAGCCACTGTTGATGGCTTTCTTAAAACAGCGCTGACTGGCCATTGTGTTCACGTGCTCATAAGAAATGCTGGTGATTGGCCGAGAAGGTCATCCGTTCACCCTCCGCTGTTTACCGAGCACAAACACAGACGAGCGATCTGCTTGATGACTCGACTGGTCTTCACGGCTGCTTCGCACCCCAGTCTCCATGTATCTGTTTGCACTGGGTGAAGAGCAGTAAACGGAGTGCAAACACAGATACACCGAAGAGTGAAGTGAAGATCATTCGAGTCATCCGCGCTCAGCGGCGTTTCAATGTTAGTGGGAAATAGACGGTTTTAAAACTTCAGTACCGCGATAACACTTTTACAGACAACACAAGGGTGTGCTACAGAGGACTGCAGTGTTTTATCACTCACCGGGTTACATAGGCTGAAGCAGGAAAGCATCCCCACGGTGTTTAACTGGTGCTATGAACTGAAGCCTAGGAGGACACTTGAGGGTATTACTCTTACAGAGATTGTGATGTTGTTTGATGCCAAATTGCTTTTTAATTGTTCAAAAATTAAACTTACTGAATGATATTAAAGTGATGTTTACACCATTTTTGCATTTTGAAATGCAAGGTTTCTTCCCACCGCAGCCTCGCTTTAGATCTTTAAAATGGCGGCCGCGTGAAATAAGCGTATAAGGGTATATGCCGAGCTAGTGTTTTTCCCATACTGATAAACTTCCGGTGACCTGTTATTGTGAATTTTTTCAATTTTAAACGGTTCCTTTTACAGCATGGATGTTGTAATGTTATTAAAATACAATCAGTTAAACAGACTTTGGCATTCATTTACTTGCTCAAGTGTAAAACGAGACAAAAAGCCGTTTACTCGCATGCGCCCGTCAGAATCGGCAGGCTAGCGCAGAAGCTCCATTGAATATACTGGGGTAAAATAAATGCTCATATTATAAAGACACGGCAGGGGAAAATGTCATTTAATGCAGTGCTTCTTGTACAATCTGAGACCCACTTTATATCAGACATCACTCAGCCAGTGGAGATCGCTGATTTTAAAGAAAACAGACCTTAAATGCGCCGATTTTTGCATTAGCATACAATTGACCGGAAGTGCTTAACCCAGGTTACTGGCAAATTAAAAGTCCTATTAGCATGTTTTGGCATATACCCTATGGGATTTCATTAAAATCACTTAAATAAGGTTCGTGGCTAACACAAACTCAAGATACTTTCACGTTTTGTTCTACGACATAAAACACATCAGTTTCATCACACTCTTGATTATTTATATGGGTTACGCTTCTTTAAAAGGACAGTTGCTATCGAGTTGCTAAATGGGACTACAGGTGGTGTCGGAGACATTATACGTCATCTAGCTGAACTGGTCTGGAGCGCAGCCTGCCTGCGTTGGGCATTTGGATTTGTCTGTGATTTAAGTATTTTCATGAATAGTGTTTTATAGTTTGTAGTGTTTTTCTAATTGGGAATTCATATTGTGTTTAGATAATGCCTTCACCTGTAAAGGCTGTCGAGACAGATTAATTTGTTGATCATTTATTTTAATTAAAGGATATGGAGATACTAGGTACGTTCGACTTCATGCAGTCATGCTGGTTAGAAATGTTGTCCCGATTGATGCTGCGCCGACGCCAGGTGACTGTCACATGTGGCATCAAAGTACCGTGACAGCGCTCTGAGATCAGACGACTGATTCAGCCAGTGCAGCATCTGAAGAGCGACTGCACGAGCTCTGGTGATGACGCCGATATTACACGATTAGAGTTCACCGCATGGCAACAACCACGTGTGTTTCAGGTTAATTATTGGACAACTTCCGATTCAAAAGTTTTAAAACAAACAATTCACTTTTCATCCTATCTCTATCTTGTATACATCATGCTTATTAAGACTACAACTATTTTACTGCAGTAATCATATTTTGTTTAATAATCTGGTAATAACAGGTTTATTTTTGACCTTTTTTTATACAGACTATTTACTACATTCAGCTCCATGAATGTGTCCACAGTTCGCTGATTTAGGGGTGTGTTGCTTCACAAGTAAATTAGTTTTGGCTTCCCGCCAACGTAACATGGGGGCGGGGCCATGAGCTCACCCGCTCTGCGTTTGCAAAAGAGTCTGACAGGCAGACAGCGAGAAGGAGTGAGAGGATCAGCATTCAGTCGTACATGTACGAGTCTGACACAGACCGAGCAGAGAGTACAAAATCATTTGTGTCTTTGTACAGTTTTACAGCCAACTGTGTGCTAGTTTTAAGTACCGAGCTTGTACACAGAAACTAATAACCACGCACACTGAATTAACTTTGCCTGAGGCACCGGATGCACCGCTTGAAGCCGCGACACGGCACACCAGACACTCTCTGTGGCGCGGCAGAAGCATGAAGTGTCCCGAATCGTCGCGCCACGCATTTTTGAATTCTAAACAGGTTTCTGCAGCGGTCCGCGGCGCCCAGCCGTCGACTTGAGTGTACCCTGATAGAAACCTATGTTTAGAATTCTAAAACGCATGCTAGTTAAGATCACAGGGAGCTTCTGGGATTGCGAGAAATGCAAACGGCTGAAGTATAAGGTAGACTCAATGAGAAGTACACATGTTTGCAAACCTACCTAAAGAAACAAACAATAATTCCGATTAGAGCGATAATGTGGAGAATATTGATCTTGTGTTGAGCCCAATGAGCCTTGCATCTAAAAATAGAGCTAGCGTGTTCCTTTAGTGATATCGCTTCAACTCACGCTGAAAATGGCGGACGTGAATCAACAAACTGAGGATATGATGACGCGCCTGTCAATCAATATTGGTTGGCAGGGGGACCGCACTCCTACGTAAAGTAGCGGTCGATTTGAAAACTGCTCCAATTGGTCCACCGTTTTTTATGTTGTTAAATTGAAAAAAAAAAAGCACTGGGTGTGCTTATATCACCCCAATATGACGGTCTATACACCATACATGCAAACAGCTTGAAAAGTAGATTTTTTACCATAGGTGCCCTTTAAAAAAAATCTTGAATGGTTGTAAAAATCCTTATAATCCATGTAATAAATAAAAAAAACAATTAGTTTAAAAATCTTCAATGATATTAATGATATGAGGTAGTTCCGGAAACTTTCCACTTCTCTGTTTATCTGTCTGACTTTACTGTCTGTTTCTTTTGATCGCTCCCCTGTGGTTTAAAAGAATATCTCAATGGCATCATGTATAAAAGCCTCGTCCGTTTCGTGAGGTGCGCGATGTGGCGCCAGACGAAAGTATAAATCAGCCTTAAGATGTTTGTTTTTTCTGTAGCTCAATGGTGCATCTAACCTGTCTTTAGTGCTGTTCAATTTAAATACATTTATTTTACCACTAAATAAGTGATTTTTGCATTTTCTCTTTATGTGTATATATTGTGATGGAGGTCTTAAATTTAATACTTAATAGTCTTGAAAAGTCTTAAATTTGACATTATGATATCTGCAGAAACCCTGCAAAAAGAAAAAGAATGAACGATAATAATAGTAGCCAGGGGCGTAGCAACCGATGGGGGGTGGGGTGGGGTGGGACAGACCATTTAGAAACAGGTGATTAATAATTTTATGAACATATGATCTCATTCAGCCGTCCCCCCCACTTTTAAAATGTCCGCTACGCCCATGATAGTAGCTACCAGTGTAAGGATTATTCCCGTTACAAATAAACAGAAAAACAGCATCTTCATTTGTTAGCGGAGATAATCTGAGACGCTAACACTGATTGCATTGTTAATTTTGTCAGTCTCATTTTATTTTTCAATGTAAGTGTCACGGATTGGTCAGGCTCTCACGATCCCCACTCACGAAGATCACCATCACCTGACTTCTAATGAGCACACAGCTGCATCACATTCACGAGCACCAGATAAAAGCACAGCACTCCAGTCGCTCATTGTCCGGGCTCGTCTCGACGAAAGCGGACAACCGAGCGACCACTCAGCGTAGTCATCCTCAGCTTAAACAAACGATTTACTTACCTGTTCTCTTTGTATTCCTCCTAGTCTTCCTGGTCCTCCCGAATCGTCCTGTCTTCCAGTCCTTCCAAGTCTGTGTCATCCTCTGTCAGCTGTATCTGGTGTGTGCTGTCCATCCTCGTGTATTCCTGTTACCCAGCCACGGAGGAAAGACCCCAACATCATTCCTGATCCTCCTGGCTATCCTTCATGTGCTCCTTGTTGTCATTTAATAAACACCCTAACGTTTCCTTACCTCTGTCTCCTGTCCGCTTCATAACAGAAGCCCGGACCTTTAACGACGACAACATGAGCACCCCCGATCACTTTCAAGAGCTGGTGGACCAGTTGATGCGGATTCTACAGCCACCAGCTCCACTTTCCAACGCACCACCAGCACCGAGCACTTCCGCCTCCACAGTTTCTTCTTCGGCCCTTCCTTCCAGTCCCATGGCCCGACCAGCGCCCTACTCAGGCGGAGCGGGGGAGTGCAATGGTTTTCTGTTACAATGTTCCCTCATATTCGAAATGCAACCTTCTCTATATCCCACAGATAAGTCAAAGATCGCCTACATCGTATCACTACTCTCTGGACCTGCACTTAAATGGGCTGAGACGATCTGGAACCAAGCCGGGCCGGTCATGAATTCCATCACTACCTTCACGGAGTATTTCAAAGAGGTGTTTGGACGTTCTGATGGGGAAGTAGCCGCTGGAGAGCAGCTGTATCATCTAAAGCAAGGTACTCTATCTACACAGGAATATGCTCTCCGGTTTCGCACTCTAGCAGCTGCAAGTGGATGGAATGAGAGATCGTTGTTGACCACGTACCGGCTCGGCTTGGAACCCACTCTCCGAATCCAGCTGGCCACATTAGATGATACTATGGGTCTGGAGAGATTCATCCAACATTCTCTCCGATGTTCCGATCGTCTCCGTTCCTATCAACAGGACACCATCACCCCCTCGTCTGCACTCCTCCAATCGCCTGAGTCAACAGCCTCTCCAGAACCAGAACCCATGATAATAGAGTCTGGAAGACTGACATCAGCGGAACGACAGAGGAGGCTGACCCGGGGTCTGTGTCTATACTGCGGTGTCAGTGGACACACCCGTATGGAGTGTCCCCTTCGTCCCATTCGGACTTCAGTGAGTGTATTCAGTACGAATATTGAACAATGTAAACCACTTACTACCACCGTACAAATAACTACTGCCTCTATTTCTCTCCTTGTCACAGCCCTCATCGACTCCGGGTCAGCAGGGAACTTCATCTCCCAATCCCTCTGTCGTCAACTCCACCTACGTACTGAGGCGTCCTCGCATATATACCAGATACAACCGATAACCCAGTGCACTCGATCTTCGACCCGTATCCATCGACAATGCGAAGACATCCTTCTTCAAGTGGGGTTGTTACATCAAGAGAGGATTCAATTTCTGGTTCTGGAGGGTGCAAATATGGACATCATTCTAGGGCGCCCGTGGCTGGTGAAGCACGATCCCATCATCTCTTGGGGCACAGGAGAGATAAAGAAATGGGGATCTGGATGTACACCTACCTGTTTTCCAAATCTCCCTCTTCAAGGTCGGAACCCCATTTCTTTGTTTACAACATCGGTCGAGAGTCCTCCTGAGAAGCAGTCTATCCACATTCCTAAGGAGTACAGCTCCTTTCATGATGTCTTCTGCCCCAAGAGAGCTTCCCAGCTACCGCCGCATCGGCCATGGGACTGCGCGATCGACCTAGTTCCAGATGCCCAGTTGCCAAGAGGTAGGATCTACCCGCTCTCGCTTCCAGAGAATCAGGCAATGGAAGATTACATAAGGGAGGCTCTGAGTCAGGGGTACATACGTCACTCAAAATCACCAGCCGCCTCAAGCTTCTTCTTTGTGGCCAAGAAGGACGGAGGGCTGCGTCCATGCATCGACTACAGGGTCCTAAATAACGGTACAGTAAAATACCGATATCCCCTTCCTCTGGTACCAGCCGCTTTGGAACAGCTCCGAGAAGCTAAAGTCTTCACTAAATTGGACCTCCGCAGCGCGTATAATCTGATAAGAATACGTGAGGGGGACCAATGGAAGACAGCATTCGTGACCCCTACTGGCCACTATGAATATGAGGTCATGCCTTACGGTCTGGTCAACGCCCCCTCCGTATTCCAAAACTTCATTCATGAAGTCCTCCGGGAGTTTCTTCACCACTTTGTAATAGTGTACATAGATGACATCCTCATTTACTCCCGGAGTGAGGCCGAACATCGCCAACACGTTGCGGAGGTCCTACACACATTGAGAGAACATCACCTCTACCTCAAAGCGGAGAAATGCTCATTCCACCAGAAGTCGATTCATTTCTTGGGATACATCATTGACCAAACCGGTATACGTATGGATGGGAAGAAAATTGAGGCTGTTCTATCCTGGTCAGAACCCACTTCCATTAAGGAGCTCCAGAGGTTTCTTGGGTTTGCTAACTTTTATAGACGGTTTATCAAGGACTACAGCAGGATTACATCACCTCTCACTAATCTCCTCAAGGGTAAACCCAAAGGACTGGAGTGGACCAAAGAAGCAGCCGCAGCCTTCCGCCTTCTTAAGAAGGAGTTCACAAGGGCCCCACTCCTGACTCATCCTGACCCAAATCTTCCTTTCGTGGTGGAAGTGGACGCATCCACCACCGGCGTCGGGGCAGTATTATCCCAACATCATGATACACCGCCCCGACTGCATCCCTGTGCCTATTTCTCTCGGAAGTTGAGCCCGGCGGAGCAGAATTACAGCATAGGAGACAGGGAGCTTCTAGCAATCAAGCTAGCCTTGGAGGAGTGGCGTCACTGGTTGGAGGGAGCCAAACATCCGTTCCAGGTGATCACAGATCACAAAAACCTCCAATATATCAAAGAGGCCAAGAGACTATGTCCACGTCAAGCCAGATGGTCACTTTTCTTCTCACGTTTTGATTTCTCCATTTCCTATCGTCCAGGACCCAAGAATCTAAGAGCAGACGCTCTCTCTCGTTTACACGAGCATCACGATCATGAAGAACTCCCAACGAAGATTCTTCCCGAACACATCTCCATTTGTCCGATCACCTGGAACACTCCTCCAGTCGTTGCCACTCCGGAAGCCCCTGCTCCGCCGGGATGCCCTCCTCATCGGCAGTTCATACCACCTGAACACCGGGTAGATCTGATCCACTCCTTACATACCTCGCTAGGCACTGGACATCCAGGGATCAACAATACTCTCTCGCTAGTATCCCAACGATTCTGGTGGCCAAACATGGCAAGGGATGTGAGGCAATATGTTCAGGGCTGTAAGGACTGTGCCCAATCCAAGAGCCCACGTCATCTACCCGCTGGAAAGCTCCATCCCTTGCCGATTCCGAACCGTCCCTGGTCACACCTAGGAGTGGACTTTATCACTGACCTCCCTTCGTCAGAAGGTAATACCTGTATTCTAGTCATCGTAGATAGATTCTCAAAGTTTGTCAAACTAATCCCTCTGAAAGGTCTTCCCACAGCCTTTGAAACAGCCGACAATATCTTTAATCAGTCTTCAGGTCATTTGGTATTCCAGAAGATATTGTGTCGGACAGAGGTCCACAGTTCATCTCACGTCTATGGAAAGCCTTCTTCAAGCTCCTAGGTGTGGCCGTCAGCCTCTCTTCTGGATATCATCCCCAAACCAACGGGCAGACAGAGAGGAAGATTCAGGAGGTGGGACGGTTCCTGAGGACCTTCTGCAGTGGTCACCAGAGCTCCTGGAGCCAGTATTTGGGCTGGGCAGAATATGCCCAAAATTCACTGCGGCAACCCTCCACCGGACTCACGCCATTCCAGTGCGTCCTGGGCTTCCAACCACCGCTCTTTCCCTGGGATGGCGAACCATCTGATGTCCCCGCAGTGGATCACTGGTTCCGGGAGAGCGAGAGAGTCTGGGACGAGGCTCATCAACATCTGCAGAGGGCAGTCCGTCGAAGCAAGGTAACCGCCGATAGAAGAAGGTCTGAAGAACCCAGATACACACCCGGACAAAAGGTGTGGCTATCCACCCGGGACATACGCATGCGACTGCCCTCTCGCAAGTTAAGTCCCCGATTTGTTGGTCCCTTCACCATCGTGGAACAGGTTAACCCCGTCACCTACAAACTACAATTACCCTCTCACTACCGTATTCACCCTACATTCCACGTATCACTCCTGAAACCCTATCACGATCCTGTTCTTCCCTCCACAGAGCCTGACCACGAAGAGGACCCCCTCCTCCACTGCTCCTAGAAGAAGGAGCCGTCTACGCAGTGAAGGAGATCTTGCGTTCCCGACGTCGTGGTGGCCAGTTGGAGTACCTGGTGGACTGGGAAGGGTACGGCCCCGAAGAAAGGACATGGGTTCCCAGAGCTGATATTCTCGATCCTAGTCTCATGGTGGAGTTTCATGAGAGCCACCCTGAGTTCCCAGCGCCTAGAGGCAGAGGGAGACCACCACGGCGTCGGAGGTGTCGGCCCTCAGGAGCGGGCCCTGGGGAGGGGGGTACTGTCACGGATTGGTCAGGCTCTCACGATCCCCACTCACGAAGATCACCATCACCTGACTTCTAATGAGCACACAGCTGCATCACATTCACGAGCACCAGATAAAAGCACAGCACTCCAGTCGCTCATTGTCCGGGCTCGTCTCGACGAAAGCGGACAACCGAGCGACCACTCAGCGTAGTCATCCTCAGCTTAAACAAACGATTTACTTACCTGTTCTCTTTGTATTCCTCCTAGTCTTCCTGGTCCTCCCGAATCGTCCTGTCTTCCAGTCCTTCCAAGTCTGTGTCATCCTCTGTCAGCTGTATCTGGTGTGTGCTGTCCATCCTCGTGTATTCCTGTTACCCAGCCACGGAGGAAAAGACCCCAACATCATTCCTGATCCTCCTGGCTATCCTTCATGTGCTCCTTGTTGTCATTTAATAAACACCCTAACGTTTCCTTACCTCTGTCTCCTGTCCGCTTCATAACAGTAAGAAGCTAAAACTGACTCATTCTAATCATGTATTAGTGCTGTCAAATGATTATTTACATCCAAAATAAATAATAAATGATATAATATTTATGAGTGCACTGTGTATATACACACATGCATATATTTGAGAAAATGTTTGTTTATATATAAAATATTTGGTAACACTTTGGAATAAGGTTTCATTAGTTAATGTAAGTTTATGTATTTATTAACATGAACAAATAACGAACAATACATTTAATCATCTTTGGTAATGTTAGTTAATGAAGATAATGTCATTCACTTTTAATTCTGGTTAACTCACAGTGCATTAACGAATGTTAACAAGCATATATTGTAATAATGCATTAGTAAATTGTGAATCGTGATTAATAAATGCCATAAAAGACTATTCATATTTAGTTCAATAGACCATTATTACCAAATATTTATAAACAATAAACTTTATATGTTAAAAATGTATGTAAAAATATTTGTTGTATATGTTTCTATAATACTGCTTTGTAAAAATACTGCTGTTTTTACCCCGCATTCTTCAAATTATCTACCTTTCAAGAGTTCCCACTTAGATATGTTTGGCGTATAAAGCAGGTTTGGCATGCTGTCCCGGGAGAGAACCCTGAGCTCGGAGATATTTGAGCCCAGGGCTCCCGCCCAGTCAATAAGCATATCAGGAGATCCGAGATCAGGTAGGTCTCGAGAGCTCCCCCTTTAGAAAAGGGAGGAAAAGGAGGAGATGGGGTGGAAGGGGGGATTCTTCCAAATGAAGATAGAAACAGTAGGAAGAAAATGATCCATTTATAGTAAACTAGGATCACTCTGATTGGATTATTACTTATTACAGATGAGTGGCCAGACGTGCTCAATCATATCACGTGCTCCTCTCCAAATTAGTTTATGAAACTTCACTTGTGTTCAATGTAATAAAGAACCCAAACAGATCTGAAACCACTTAAAGGGGTAGTTCACCCAAAAAACATACCCTTTACTTGTTTAAAACGTTTATGAGTTTCTTTCTTCTGCTGAACACAAAAGAAGATATTTTGAAGAATGCTGAAAAACTACTGACTTCCATTGTATTTGTTTATGCTACTATGGATGTCAATGGTTACCATTTTTCAGCATTCTTCAAAATATCTTCTTTAGTGTCCAGAACTCTCAATTCGCACCGCAGGATGTCTGATCGCGTCTTTGCATTGACTTAACATGTAAATGACTTGCGCTTGCCACTTCATCTGCGTCTGGTGTGAATGTACCATATCAGTTCCCAAAGTTTGTTTTGCAGCAGACGTGTTATATCCGAGACTCCAGAGCGGAGTGAAAGCTCCACTGCGTGGATGGAAAACGAGGAAAGCATTCAGACTCGGGCCGTGATGGGACCTCAGACAGCAGGCCGTCCCTGACCTGCGGGGGCAGCGTGTGCATTAGCCAGCCCTCCGCCAGCAGACCCCCGCCCCGCAGCCCTGAACAGCAGCCTAGCTCCAGTGGCAGCGCCTCCAGACTGTTCCCTCGCACGTCCAGCCGGGATAGCAGCGTCAGCCCGGATATTCCGGGCGGCAAACAGGACAGAGAATTACTCGCTACATTCAGCACTCGCAGTTCAACACAACCAACAAACAGCTCTGCAGGAAGACGCTCGAGTTTATTAGCGCTCAGATCGAGTTCATTTAAAAGTGTTAAATCCGATATATCTGCCGGCAGATCCTGTAGCAGATTCCCGGCCAGCAGGAGGCGCCGCAGTCTGTGCAGCGTGAAGAGCGCAGATGGTAGTGTCTGCAGCTGATTATAGGACAGATCTAGCAGCTCCAGCGCCCGCAGCACGCCCACGCTTGCTGGCAGGGACAGTACCTGATTGTGGGCCAGTCTGAGGCAGGACAGGCGGCGCAGATGCTGCAAACCCAGCAGCTCTTCTAGGGTCCGCAGGCTGTTGTGCTGGAGATCCAGAGAGCGCAGGCTGGAGAGCGACAGCAGAGCCGATGGCAGACGCTCCAGCTGACAGCCCTGCAGATGCAGCTCTGCCAGCCCCGGCACACGCCTCAGACCTGGAGAAGAGCAGTAATCAATTATATGAGTTTATATCGGTTAAATAACATGCCATAACTGATTATAATATACCAATGTCATTTGTTCGATATGGGTTTAATAACACCACCATAACCCATTATAATGTACTGAGGTTTCCTGATGTCATTTATTCAATATGGGTTTAATAACACCACCATAACCCGTTATAATGTACTGATGGTTTCCTGATGTCATTTGTTCGATATCGGTTTAATAACACCACCATAACCCATAATAATGTACTAATGGTTTCCTGATGTCATTTGTTCGATATCGATTTAATAACACCACCATAACCCATTATAATGTACTGATGGTTTCCTGATGTTATTTGTTCGATATCGGTTTAATAACACCACCATAACCCATAATAATGTACTAATGGTTTCCTGATGTATTTTGTTCGATATCGGTTTAATACACCACCATAACCCATTATAATGTACTGATGGTTTCCTGATGTCATTTGTTCGAAATCGATTTAATAACACCACCATAACCCATTATAATGTACTGATGGTTTCCTGATGTCATTTGTTCGATATCGGTTTAATACACCACCATAACCCATTATAATGTACTGATGGTTTCCTGATGTCATTTCTCCGATATCGGTTTAATAACGCCACCATAACCCATTATAATGTACTGATGGTTTCCTGATGTCATTTGTTCGATATCGGTTTAATAACACCACCATAACCCATTATAATGTACTGATGGTTTCCTGATGTCATTTGTTCGATATCGGTTTATTAACACCACCATAACCCATTATAATGTACTGATGGTTTCCTGATGTCATTTGTTCGATATCGATTTAATAACACTACCATAACCCATTATAATGTACTAATGGTTTCCTGATGTATTTTGTTCGATATCGGTTTAATACACCACCATAACCCATTATAATGTACTGATGGTTTCCTGATGTCATTTGTTCGAAATCGATTTAATAACACCACCATAACCCATAATAATGTACTAATGGTTTCCTGATGTCATTTGTTCGATATCGGTTTAATACACCACCATAACCCATTATAATGTACTGATGGTTTCCTGATGTCATTTGTTCGATATCGATTTAATAACGCCACCATAACCCATTATAATGTACTGATGGTTTCCAGATGTCATTTGTTCGATATCGATTTAATAATGCCACCATAACCCATTATAATGTACTAATGGTTTCCTGATGTAATTTGTTCGATATCGGTTTAATAACACCACCATAACCCATTATAATGTACTGACGGTTTCCTGATGTCATTTGTCCGATATCGGTTTATTAACGCCACCATAACCCATTATAATGTACTGATGGTTTCCTGATGTCATTTGTTCGATATCGATTTAATAACACCACCATAACCCATTATAATGTACTGATAGTTTCCTGATGTCATTTGTTCGATATCGGCTTAATAACGCCATCATAACCCATTATAATGTACTAATGGTTTCCTGATGTCATTTCTCCGATATCGGTTTAATAACGCCACCATAACCCATTATAATGTACTGATGGTTTCCTGATGTCATTTGTTCGATATCGGTTTAATAACACCACCATAACCCGTTATAATGTACTGATGGTTTCCTGATGTCATTTGTTCGATATCGGTTTAATAACACCACCATAACCCGTTATAATGTACTGATGGTTTCCTGATGTCATTTCTCCGATATCGATTTAATAACACCACCATAACCCATTATAATGTACTGATAGTTTCCTGATGTCATTTGTTCGATATCGGTTTAATAACGCCACCATAACCCATTATAATGTACTAATGGTTTCCTGATGTAATTTCTCCGATATCGGTTTAATAACGCCACCATAACCCATTATAATGTACTGATGGTTTCCTGATGTCATTTGTTCGATATCGGTTTAATAACACCACCATAACCCGTTATAATGTACTGATGGTTTCCTGATGTCATTTGTTCGATATCGGTTTAATAACACCACCATAACCCATTATAATGTACTGATGGTTTCCTGATGTCATTTATTCGATATCGGTTTATTAACACAATCATAACCCATTATAATGTACTGATGGTTTCCTGATGTCATTTGTTCGATATCGATTTAATAACACCACCATAACCCATTATAATGTACTAATGGTTTCCTGATGTATTTTGTTCGATATCGGTTTAATACACCACCATAACCCATTATAATGTACTGATGGTTTCCTGATGTCATTTGTTCGAAATCGATTTAATAACACCACCATAACCCATAATAATGTACTAATGGTTTCCTGATGTCATTTGTTCGATATCGGTTTAATACACCACCATAACCCATTATAATGTACTGATGGTTTCCTGATGTCATTTGTTCGATATCGGTTTAATAATGCCACCATAACCCATTATAATGTACTAATGGTTTCCTGATGTCATTTGTTCGATATCGATTTAATAACGCCACCATAACCCGTTATAATGTACTAATGGTTTCCTGATGTAATTTGTTCGATATCGGTTTAATAACACCACCATAACCCATTATAATGTACTGATGGTTTCCTGATGTCATTTGTCCGATATCGGTTTATTAACGCCACCATAACCCATTATAATGTACTGAGGTTTCCTGATGTCATTTATTCAATATCGGTTTAATAACACAATCATAACCCATTATAATGTACTGATGGTTTCCTGATGTCATTTGTTCGATATCGATTTAATAACACCACCATAACCCATTATAATGTACTAATGGTTTCCTGATGTATTTTGTTCGATATCGGTTTAATACACCATCATAACCCATTATAATGTACTGATGGTTTCCTGATGTCATTTGTTCGATATCGATTTAATAACGCCACCATAACCCATTATAATGTACTGATGGTTTCCTGATGTCATTTGTTCGATATCGATTTAATAATGCCACCATAACCCATTATAATGTACTAATGGTTTCCTGATGTAATTTGTTCGATATCGGTTTAATAACACCACCATAACCCATTATAATGTACTGATGGTTTCCTGATGTCATTTGTCCGATATCGGTTTATTAACGCCACCATAACCCATTATAATGTACTGATGGTTTCCTGATGTCATTTCTCCGATATCGATTTAATAACACCACCATAACCCATTATAATGTACTGATAGTTTCCTGATGTCATTTGTTCGATATCGGTTTAATAACGCCATCATAACCCATTATAATGTACTAATGGTTTCCTGATGTCATTTGTCCGATATCGGTTTAATAACGCCACCATAACCCATTATAATGTACTGATGGTTTCCTGATGTCATTTGTTCGATATCGGTTTAATAACACCACCATAACCCGTTATAATGTACTGATGGTTTCCTGATGTCATTTGTTCGATATCGGTTTAATAACACCACCATAACCCATTATAATGTACTGATGGTTTCCTGATGTCATTTGTTCGAAATCGGTTTAATAACACCACCATAACCCATTCTAATGTACTGATAGTTTCCTGATGTCATTTGTTCGATATCGGTTTAATAACGGCACCATAACCCATTATAATGTACTGATGGTTTCCTGATGTCATTTGTTCGATATTGGCTTAATAACACTCCATAACTGGTTGTAATATACAGATGATTTTCTGATATCATTTGTTCGACATCGGTTTATTAACACCACCATAACCCACCATAACCTAACCACCATAATCTAACGAACTGTGAGATCAGTGTAAGTTCGCTCCCCTACCTGTAAGAACCAGTAATCTGGTGCCTTCATTATGGATCTCTAGTTTCAGCAAACTCCCGGCCAGTTCGCTCAGTTCTGCTGGGACTTTCTGCAATGTCCCTCGCAGCACCAGAACACGGAGGTGCCTCAGCTGTCGGAGGCTCCCGAGGGCCCATCCGCGCCCCATCCCGCCCTCACTACCCAGTCGGCCCGTCAGTTGGAGCTCCTGAAGGCCCCGCAGAGAGTAAACCCACCCCGGGATCTCTGAGGCCGTGGTGAAGGTGAGATGCAAGACCTCCAGATGCTCCTGAAGATGCTGCAGGGCTCCAGGTTCCACAGATGCAGAGCAGTGGTAAAGATGTAGCTCTCTGGTGGGACAAGAATCACTGTTAAAGCACGTTAGTAACTTCACTGCATGTAAAAATGTCAGACAATCTTTAGTAGTTTTTGTCTTGTTTCTACTACAAATATATAAAAATTCCTTAATCAAGAAGCATTTCTTGACAAGCAAAAAATATTGTGTTTTAAGAAATAATGAGCCTATAACTTTCCACACACACTCTAGCAACATCAGAGACTTATTTTACATCTTGTAATATAATAAACACCTTTAAAACCCCACCTGAGTGCGCTCATGTTGGTGATCTGTGCGGTGAGTTTGGCGTCTGCTATGAGCTCCAGCTTGAGCACCTGCAGCGTGCTGAAGGAGAAGAGCGCGGGTGGCAGGTGAGGGAGAGCTACCAGCTGCAGGACAGAGCGCCCCTGCTGGTCAGAGGAGGTGATGGCACGCAAGCGTTCAGCTCCCCAGCGCCGCTCCACGCTCTCCTGCAGCAGCCGTGTCTCGCTGACCGGCGACAGGAACACGGACAGTCGCTGTGCCAGCAGAGGGTCGTACTGATCCGCCATGTGAAGGAGGAACGCCAGGTCATTGTGAAGGTCTGGAGCGTCCAGCATCGAGCCTTTCTCACGCAGAGTCTGGAACGAGTACTGCCTTAAAGACCTGTGGGAATGGGTTAAATTAGGCGTTCCAGTATCTTCAATATTTCTACTGTATCTTTTCACCTCAGGGAACGGAATCAACCCTGTGACGTAAGACAGAGCGATATTCCAAGATGGTAGCACCCTTGCTCTAAAAGCTGTAGTAAAACTCTTTTCTTCAAAATGGTTACATTAATCGAGTTTGTTATAAATATTTTCATTAATGTGGAAATCTTTTACAAAATCAACGTGACGCATCTCGCCTCCTGTAGCACAGGGGAGTCAGAATGCTCCAAAACAATGTGCTGTCAGACATGTTGTGAAGATGATATTCTCTGGTAAAAAATTCTTATTCATATTTCTAATTAGGCTACTTAGTTTCATACAAGCACAGCAAAATATTAGATTCATCCACAATGAGGAGCCACTCCGCCTTAAAAGTGGGTATGAAGTGAAGTTTCACAAACTAATTTCAAAGAAGCACTTCATATGATTGACCGCAGCTGGTCCCTATCGGTAATCATTAGCTAGCCGATCGAATTATTCCAAATTTACCATAAATATCCAGCCTAAAGCTGCGGTCTCTATAGAGTTTGAGCACACAAATTCCTTGTGTGTGTGAAGCACACTTGGCAATAAAACTGATTCTGATTCTGATTCTGATTCTGTAGTATGATGCTGTGAAAAGGGGCGGGATTAAACAAGATGATTAGACATTTAAAAAAGTGAGCGATATTTGACCATTCTATTCCAGAGAGGTCATGTTTTGATCCTCGATTGGTCTCACCAAGTCAAAGGATGCGATTTCGCAGGTCAGAGTTCACCAAGCTTGACCTTTGCAAAGCAGCAAACTGCGAAACTTGTCACATGAGCTTGCATTTCTGGATTGACGCATTCGCATGCGTATGAATGGAAGTCTATGTGGAGAAATGTCCAGTGTGACCGCAGCTTAACTTTACTCCCTATTTTCATTTTGAAAGACCCCCATCCATCTCTTCTCCCTCCTCTTGAATTCTAGGATCGGGCGAAATGGCAGCTCAAAGGCTAGCACTGCTGCCTTACAGCAAGAAGATCGCTGGTTCAAGTCCTAGCTAAGCCAGTTGGCATTTCTGTGCAGAGTTTACATGTTCTCCCCGTGTTCGCGTGGGTTTCCCCACAGTCTAAAGACATGTGACACAAGTGAATTAAATAATAGTAACAGTGACAAGCACAATGCGTATGCACTGATGTAGTTAGCGGTCTATTCCGATAGAGCCTTATTATTAATCAAGGTATAGGTCAAACTAATCGGGGGAGCTTTCCAGAACTAACCCATCTCTTATCCCTCTTAATGCTCATTGACCAGGCGGGAGCCCAGGGTTCTCTCCTGGGACAGCATGCCAAACCTGCTAACATCATCAAGCAGTATCTAAGTGTGAACTCTTGAAACAGAAGTACAGAAGAAACAGAAGAATTGTCTTTTTCCCATTTTGTGATGTACATCCAATGGAAACATTTCCTGAAACGAGGAAAAAAACGTAGGGTGGTGCATGATTTTGTCTTTGGGAACTGATTGGATCTTTGGGAGATGTGCAATGCTAATAAAACTGGGAAAGATTGATGAATGGATGAAAGCAGGGCCAAAACGAGACAGGCACGAATAGTCCCATCCTTTACCCTAAATGACTGATAGCCCTACCCTAAATGAGTGATAACCCCACCCTAAATGATTGATAGTCCTGCCCCAAATGATTGACAGCACTGGCCTAAATGACTGATAGCTCCACCTTAAAGGGGATGTCTGAATGGTACAAAACAGAGTACCGTCACTAAGCCTTTTACAATTTTCTTTTGCTCCTAAACAAAAAAGGTTGTTTTTCCATTTCGTTTGAAGTATTCCGGGGTCTTTAGCCCACTCAGCAGGGTCCCCGGTCCCTTGACACTCACTGATGGCGACTACAGACTACAGCAGCGGTGCTTAACCCTGTTCCTGGAGATCTACCTTCCTGCAGAGTTCAGCTCCAACCCTGATCAAACACACCTAAACCAATTAGTTAGGACCTGAACAGCACTTGGTAATGGGGTATATGCACATAAACTTTTAATCTTCAGTCAGACAACCCAAACATTTTACCCCTTTATTTTTAATGGAGTTTCTGCGCTAGCTTGCTGCTACTGATGTCTCTGGCATTTACACGATTTTTCATCTCGTTTTATGCTCGAACAACTAAATGAATGCTTAAGTCTATTTAACTGATTGTGTTTCAATTACATTACAACATTGACGCTGTAAAAGACACTTTATGAGATTTAAAATAGTCACATTGACCTTCCACCGGATGTTAATGGTGGCTAGGCACATAGCCCATTGGGCTTGATATGGGTTGCAACTGAACTCTGCAGGAAGGTAGATCTCCAGGAACAGGGTAGGTCAGGACTACAGACTGCACAGTCTACACAAAGCTCTGGTCTGAGATTAGCCGTACTTGTGTAAGATCCAGAAGAGTGCGTAGATGGCCAACAGGCCGAACAGAAAGAGCAGCGAGACGTAGGCCTGCATGAGCTGGCGCAGGACGGAGGACAGCGGGTGACTGCACTGGAACTCACTGTAGCCAATTAGAGCGTCAGAGCGCGGCCGGCAGATGTGACTGAAGGAGATGCAGCTCAGCAGAGGAGTGGTGTAGCTCACGATCAGCACGAACTTCAGCACTTTGAACACCGTCTGTGCCGTGTACACCTACAGGAGGAGAAGAAATAGTGCAGGATTTGGATATTTTTGATAGTCTCTTATGATTGTTGACCCATGATTGTAGTCCCATGGCACACTCACTAACCCAAGCTTACACTGTGCGAAATGATAGCTCCTTCCTAAAGGACTGATAGCTACTCCCTAAATGACTGATAGCCCCGCCCCAAGTGTCCAATAGCCCCGCCCTAAATGACTGATAGCGCAACCCTAAAGCACTGATAGTCCAGCCCAAAAGGACTCATAGCTCTGCCCTAAATGACTGATAGCCCTGCACTACAGGACTGATAGCTTTCACAATAACATACTTCCTGCAATTTCAAACAGAGATGGCAAGAAAGAGGTAAAACGTACAGATTGCAAATTCTTTAATAAGAATTTTAACTCAAAAATTAGAGTAATAACTTATAATACGACTTGGTTGTATTACCTTATATATGACATCGGAACTCTCGCAGTGAGCTCGAAACCTGCGCACTCTCTCGAAGAGCGCTCTGGCCTGCTCTCTATCACTACGGTCCAGCGTGGCGCCTGGTCTGGAGCGATCTGGACTGACTTGCACTGGATGGACAGGCTCTGTGAGTGAGCGAGTGGAGAACGCGGAGCAATGGGACACTGTGGAGGGACATGGAGATGGCTGTGTGGTTGTGGATGCAGTGTCAATTCCTGCCAGCAGAGGGCTGTCCGTTCCCGAGTCCAAACTCGACTTGCGCATTTTGTACGCTGATGCTACCTAGACATATTCAACAGTTCAATATATGGTGATAATGCACATTCACAATATTAGTATTGTGGACACTTCAAATTACAGTTAAGTATTATTGAAGGTTTTAGAGTGCTTTTTAAGAATATTCATATATATATACAATAAAGCGATACATAATTTTTGGATATACCTGTTAAAGCAAGGTTTTTTTGCAGCTTAGATCAACATTGTGATAATATCAACACATTACAACACAATATATTAGAAATACGTGCTCAAGGCTACATTTTTGCGAAAACCAAAAAATGTACTTTAGTATACATATGCCTGAAGCTTCTGGGTAAAATTAACACTATGGGGCAGTATTACGATGACAACTTTTGTTCCTTTTAATGCTGTGTTCACACCAGACGCGGAACGCGCGGATAAATCGCGTAATTCGCACGTAAATAGACGCGCGAACATTTTCAGTTTACTTGCTTCATTCGCACGTCAAAATCCGCTTCATTCAACAGACGCAGATTTGTATCATGGACTTGGCTTCTGTGTGCTCGGTGATTGTAGTTTCGTTGCTAAATGGCTAACATGGATTTAATTGAGAAAACTGTGTTTATGTGCTTTATGAAGGCTGAAAAACAGCGTCGATTCATTTGGAGCAGTGTCTGATTCCACTAGATCCTTTCAGAGGTGCAGCCAGCACTAAACTCCTCCAGAAAGTTAACCTGGAGGATGGAAGCATTTAGCGGTGCTTCTGACTGAGCCAAGCCCAGTTTGATGAACTGTTTTTGGTGTAGGCAGGAGGATTTTCCCCGGTACACCAACAACAGGTGCTACGTCATATCACGCCCCCCACAAGAGCAAGCTCCTGAATGGTTAACGCAATGCGAATGTCCGCTGAAGTTTAGATTTTCGAACTCGAGGGATTTGCGAATTAAGCGCGTCAAATGCTCAATTTGCACCGTGCCATTTACACAATTCGCATCATTCACGCCTTGCCATTCACGCATATCATGTAGCAGGATGTCTATTCGCGGCTTTGCATTGACTTAACATGTAAATCACTCATGCTTGACACTTCTTCCGCATCTGGTGTGAACGCAGCATCCCACTACTTACATTATAGAAACACATTTTCGACAAATAAAGGACTGTTTTAGCGTGGTTTTTCGTACAGAACGGATACCACAAAACAGCTTAAATGCATTTGTGACCCATAATTAATACGTTTGCTTAGTTCGCTTATTTTCGTATTCCTTTGTACTTATGTACGACTTTTCTTTTTTTCGGCAGCTTGTATGATATGGCATCTAAGCATGGTTTTTCGTACAGAACGGATACCACAAAACAGCTTAAATGCATTTGTGACCCATAATTGAAGACGTTCGCTTAGTTCGCTTATTTTCGTATTCCTTTGTACTTATGTACGACTTTTCTTTTTTTCGGCAGCTTGTATGATATGGCATCTAAGTATGTTTCCAGAAACCAGGTTAAAATAGCAATGTGAAATCCGAGAGGCGAGTGTCGAATAACGGTGAAATCATGGTGATACTACACGGCCATTATGCACTTTTGTCTTTTCGTTGGCTTTTGAAAACACTATCGGTTGGGTTTAGGGAAGGGTGCAGGTCAGTCAATTGTATATGTGATCATGTAAATTGCACGTATGAGAAATTGTAGCCCAGTAACTTATTTGAGATTTGCAAAAATGTACACAGCGCCCTCTAGTGGTTTCGTCAACACAAGCTGCAAGAAAACATCACAGAAGCAACGTATTTCACTGTTCGCAAAAATGTAGCACGTATTTCCCAGAAGTCTGGGTTGGATAAAACAGTATATCAGGATAAAATCGTAAGAAATTAATCACAATAAGATCATTTGATAGCGATAGAAATCAGGTAAAAAAGCAATGTGAATGTGGTAAAACTACACAGCCACTATGCGCTTTTCTCTTCTCGTTTGTGTTTGAAAACACTATTGGTTGGGTTTAGAGAAGGGTGCAGGTCAGTATATCATGTACGCAAAGGACGTGTAAATTGCATGTATGAGAAATCGTAGCCCAGTAACGTATTTGAGATTTACAAAAATGTACACAGCGCAACTAAACGAAAATTTGATAGAGGCATATGCCTACCTGAGCTTTGGGTTGCACCACTGGCTCCGCCTCCGAGAAGCGAGTGTCCAGTTTGGCGGTATGCGACAGTGCTTTGGTTGTCCACGGCGATTCGCAGCATTTGGCGAGAAGCGACAGGAAGTGCTCTATACGTGCGGAAGTGAGCGGGAAGTGGA
The DNA here is from genome assembly GCF_903798145.1 of Danio aesculapii. Classification (NCBI taxonomy): domain Eukaryota; kingdom Metazoa; phylum Chordata; class Actinopteri; order Cypriniformes; family Danionidae; genus Danio; species Danio aesculapii. The sequence goes on along the minus strand of NC_079437.1, from coordinate 4,785,880 downwards.
ACCAGAAGCAGCCACTAGCCAGCAGAACCAGTGTATGGAGCAGCGTGACGTACGGTAGGAAGCGTGAGTACCAGGGCAGCGCTTCGTGATAGCAAACCTGGCTAATGTAGCTGTACTGCTGGAAGTCTAGGTTGGTACGTCGCCCCCTTGCGGATGTGCTTGTAAAGGCAGTTTCAGGAATGGGATCAATGGTGGTGGTGTGGTTGGTGGGGAACGAGTGTACAGGGACACACACGACTCCGTCCCTGGACAGCAGGAGAGTCCCGGCGAGGATGGACACCATTAGCATTAACACTAGCAGGTAGTCCATGAAGACCTCCCACCATGGCTTTAGGAGCTTATAGCTGCCCTGACGTTCACCGCCCGACCACAGCTCAGACAGAGCAAACATCTTCAGTCAGAGAGAGAGAAACAATATCACTATTCAATCAGTTCAGCACTTTAACACACACCGCGAGTTCTGCATGTGGTTGCTAGGGTGTTACAGTGTTGCCAGGCTGTTGTTTTAATGTTCTGTTTGGTTATTAGTTCACTGGTATTAGTGGTGCTAGGGTGTTAGTGTATTGCTATGCTGTTGCTTGGATGTTAGTGTTGCTAGCCTGTTTTTTTGGTGTTCTGGCTGGTTGTTACTAGTGTGTTGTTATGCTATTTTGTTTATTTGACATTCTGTATGGTTGTTAGTGCATTGCTATGTGGTTTCTAGGGTGTTAGTGTGTTGCTAGGCTGTTGGTTTGACGTTCTGTATGGTTGTTAGTGTACTGCTATGTGGTTGCTAGGGTATTAGTGTGTTGATAGGTTGTTTTTTGACATTTTGCATGGTTGTGAGTCCATTGCTTTGTGGCAGCTGTGTAGTGTGTAAGTGTGTTTCTAGGTTGTAGGTGAGACCATTGCTACAGCATGTGGTTGCTAGAGTGTTAATGTGTTGCAAGATTGTTGACTTGACATTCTGTATGGTTGTGAGTGCATGGCTATGTGGTTGCTAAGGAGCAAGTGTGTTGCTAGGTTGCTGATTTGACATTCTGTATGGTTGTGAGTGCATTGCTACGTGGTTGCTAAGGTGCAAGTGTGTTGCTAGCTTGCTGTTTTGACATGATGTATGGTTGTGAGGGCATTGCTACGTGGTTGCTAAGGTGCAAGTGTGTTGCTAGCTTGCTGTTTTGACGTGCTGTATGGTTGTGAGGGCATTGCTATATGGTTGCTAGGGTTTTAGTGTGCTGCTAGGTTGCTGATTTGACATTCTGTATGGTTGTGAGTGTATTGCTATGTGGTTGCTAAGGAGCAAGTGTGTTGCTAGGTTGCTGGTTTGACATTCTGTTTGGTTGTGAGTGCATATGTGGTTGCTAGGGTGTCAGTGTGTTTCTAGGTTGTTGGTTTGACATTCTGTATGTTTGTGAGTGCAGTGCTGCGTGGTTGCTAAGGTGCAAGTGTGTTGCTAGCTTGCTGTTTTGACATGCTCTATGGTTGTGAGGGCATTGCTATATGGTTGCTAGGGTGAGAGTGTGTTGCTAGATTGCTGATTTGACATTCTGTATGGTTGCGAGGGCATTGCTATATGGTTGCTAGGGTGTTAGTTTGTTGCTAGGTTGCTGATTTGACATTCTGTATGGTTGTGAGTGTATTGCTATTTGGTTGCTAAGGAGCAAGTGTGTTGCTAGGTTGCTGGTTTGACATTCTTTATTGTTGTGAGTGCATATGTGGTTGCTAGGGTGTAAGTGTGTTTCTAGGATGTTGGTTTGACATGCTGTATGTTTGTGAGTGCATTGCTGCGTGGTTGCTATGGGACAAGTGTGTTGCTAGGTTGCTGATTTGACATTCTGTATGGTTGTGAGTGCATTGCTATGTGGTTGCTAGGGTGTTAGTGTGTTTCTAGGTTGATTGTGAGTGCATTGCTATGTGGTTGCTAGGGTGTTAGTGTGTTGCTAGGATGCTGATTTGACATTCTGTATGGCTGTGAGTGCATTGCTGTGTGGTTGCTAAGGTGCTAGTGTGTTGCTAGGTTGCTGATTTCATAAACTGTATAGTTGCGAGTGTATTGTTAAGTGGTTGCTATGGTCCAAGTATGTTGCTAGGGTGCTAATTTGGCATTCTGAATGTTTATGATTGTAGTACTATGTGGTTGTTAATGTGTTAGTGTGTTGCTAGGGTGTTGATTTGACATTGTTTATGGTTGTGAGTACATTACTATGTGGTTGCTAGGGTGTGTTCTTATACAATTGCTTCAATGTCCCTGTTGGTTGTTTACTTGCTTACTGATAATATTCTGGCATCCAGACATGAATCAGTGCAGGGTAAATTACTTCAATAAAGTGATTAACTACTAATTACACCCTTAAAATTGTATTTAAATACATTTTTTAATTACTTTATCTGACAAGTAACTCATGTGATCAGTAAGGAATTTAATTGCTTGACTAAATACTAAATATCCACATAAATCCCAATGCATAGACAATAGAAATTAAATTAAGTCAAACAATAATAATCAAATTAAAACCCTCCATGTATCAAAACATAACGGTTTTAAATTAACAACTAATTACACCCAACATTAATATGAATCCATCCCTTTAATGTCTGTCGGTCAGTGAAAATAGCGCCTATAAACTCTCAAGCAACACCAGACTCTTAATTTGAGGGACAAATCACATGTTTTAGCCATAGCACTAGTGACTTAGCATACCGGTGTATAAAAACACAAGATATAAGAAGTGTCAGTGTATCCACAATAGCCTAATCAAATGTCATTTAAAATGCACTGAGCTGTTTTATTCCTGCACACTATTAAAGCATTTTAATTCCAATGCATTTAGGTTTAATAACAGTCAACAGTAATATATAACTAATAACACAAATCCTGCAAGCAAAAATAAAATGATACTGTACTTACTGTGTGGAACTGAAAATGCCACCGTTTTCAACTGCAAAAGCCACACATTCATGCTTGGACAGCCTGGTTTTCCTGTACACAGCTCCGGTGCGGGCCGGTTTGCTCAGTGTTTTGGCCCTGGCTGCAGACACATCGGGGCCCCAGAAGCTGCTTTGAAGTCTCCATGGTAACCTGAACACACAAAGGCCGCATTGACATCATATTACGCCAGAGAGAGGCTGGATTTGTTAGTATTTCCCAAAGTGTAGCAGCATGAAATCGACAGATGCATTGATATATTTACTTAGCACATAAAGGATTGATTAAAATATTGAGAGAAAGCTATGAGTGCAGTACAGCGTGAAAACAGCAGGTGGCGCTAAATACTTAATTAACATGATCAAGTGAGTTTGGCCTGTGTTAAGCCTTTTATTTGACTACTAAGCCAGCGAAAACTAAAAAAAAAAGCATTTAACTTTTGTTTAAGCGTACAGTCAGAGTAACTGCCCTGCTGAATAAACAGCTTAAACCAGCCTAGGATGGTTAGCTGGTTGACCAGCCTGGTTTTAGAGGGGTTTTGGCCATTTCCAGGCTGGTTTCCAGCCATTTCCAGCCTGGTCTTAGCTGGTCAGGCTGGAAAATGACCAGCTAAAACCAGCTAAAACCACCTTGACCAGCCTGGTTTAAGCTGGAAATAGCTGGTTTTGGCTGGACTCCCTGTCTAGTTAGGCTGGTCAAGTTGGTTTTAGCTGGTCATTTTCCAGTCTGACCAGCTAAGACCAGGCTGGAAATAGCTGGAAACCAGCCTGGAAATGGCCAAAACCCCTCTAAATCCAGGCTGGTCAACCAGCTAAAACCAGCTAACCAGCCTAGGCTGGTTTAAGCTGTTTTTTCAGCAGGGTGCAATGATTTATCATTTATTAAAACATATAATGTCAACCCAAAGGCCGCTCTTTGAAAGAAAGAAAGCTTTTATTCTGGAAATCCTGCTCTAGTTGTACAGGAAAGCCCCGTTTCCCCTCAATATTATTATTGTTTCACACATTTGCAGTGCTGGGGATTTACAGTGAGCCACTTGTCAGATAGAGACAGCAGTTATTGTCACTAAATGACAACCGTCAAATGATGAAATCCTGTCTGAAAAATCTGCAAGAGATTTTAAATAAAAATAGAATTTTTAATTCATTATTCATATTAATAGATGTAGATTTTTCTCATAGATTTTCAATACATCAGAGTTCAAGTGAATGATCTAAGTTCATCATTCCAACATCAAAGTCACAATAATAAATTATTATATTAAACATTCATTTCAAGCTACATTTTGTCTGCATGTACTGCTAATCATTCCCAAAATTTGGAACAACGAGAAAGTGATGATTAAGCCATTTTTAAGAACACACCATTTCGTCACCTTGGAATTATAAGGTTCTGTCTGCGTTCTGGATGATTCTGAGATATTGAGCTTCAAAGTTTTTCCCTTCCATAGCAAACAGTATGTGTGAAACGTTTGTTTTTTTAAAATAAAAAGTCTTAAAATGTAAACAACTTATTAAAAACATCCCATAATGTAAATAAGATGTCATTTAATAAGAATATGTCAATAACTCAATTTTGACAAAAATGTCAGATAGAACCGTACAATTCTAAGGTGACGATTTATTGTTCATGCAGTTTAAAAAAATAAAAATAAAACAAATAAATAAATAAATTAATTAATTTTATGCAATTTCTGTGCATTTCTTTCATTTTTCGGGCATATCAAGCTTTTTTTCTACAGTATGGGTCATTTGTTTCTATTGTTATTGTTGTTGTGTTACCATAGCAACTATAGAATCGCCACAGTAGAATAATTACTATAGTTTAATTCAAGCGATTAATTCAGTACAGATTAATTCAAGTGTTTCCACTTCTTATATAGTAATAAACATGTACATACACTTGTCAATCTGTATATTTGCATTCACTACTTACTTCTATTTTTTAAAAATATATTTATTATCTGTTTTTTGTCCTGTCTCTGTAATTCTGTTGCACTGTAGAAGCTCTGTCATGAAAACAAATTCCTCGTATGTGTGAACATACCTGGCAATAAAGCTCTTTCTGATTCTGATTATGATTCTTAATCGCTGAAGAAAAACAAAATGAAGACTTTAGAGTGGCCTAGTCAAAGTCCTGTACTGAATCCGATTGAGATGCTGTAGATTGACCAGTTTATATAAAGAGCACTGTGCTACGTCCAGCAGATCGCACTATTGTGTCTTTCTTTTCTTTTTATTCTTTTATAACTTGTTTTAACACATTTAACCTGTTTTCTTCACTGTTATTATTTGTTTTTTATTTTCTTATACTTGTCTTTTTTTTATTCTTGTTTATGTAAAGCACTTTGAATTGCCACTGTGCATGAAATGTGCTATAGAAATAAACTTGCCTTGCTTTGCAAGTTAGTTGTTATTAGGGGCAAACACTTGTTCACACAGGTCTATACACAGGTTTCTCCTGAAGTCCACTATCATCTCTACTGTTTGGAGCGTGTTCAGCTCCAGGTTGTTGTGACTGCGCCAGACAGCCAGCTCCTTAACCTCCTGTCTGTAAGCAGACTCGTCACTGTCTTGAATGAAGCCGAGTCTGCTTACAGACAGGAGGATAAGGAGCAACTTAAAACTGCATGATGTGTTTATAATTAAACTGATCAGATTTTCATTCATTTATTTTCAGTAATTTTTGAGTAAAGTGTGAAGTGTGTGTGTATATATGTATATGTATATACACACACACACACACACACATATATATATATATATATATATATATATATATATATATATATATATATATATATATACACACACACACACACACACACACACACACACACACACACACACACACACACACACACACACGCTCACCAGCCACTTTATTACATACACCTGTCCAACTGCTCGTTAATGCAAAATTTTAATCAGCCAATCACATGGCAGCAACTCAGTGCATTTAGGTACAGTGCATCTGGAAAGTATCAATAGCGCTTCACTTTTTCCACATGCTTTTATGTTACAGCCTTATATCAAAATGGACTAAATTCACCTATTTCCTCAACATTTTACACACAATCCCTCATAATGTGAAAAAAGAGTTTTTGAAATTGTTGTGAATTTATTATAAATAAAAAAGCTGAAAGGTCACATGTACATCAGTATTCACAGCCTTTGCTCGATACTTTGTTGATGCACCTTTGGCAGCAATTACAGCCTCAAGTCTTTTTGAATATGATGCAACAAGCTTGGCACACCTGTCTTTGGGAATTTTTGCCCATTCCTCTTTGCAGTTCCTTTCAAGCTCTATCAGGTTGGATGGGATGCGCCGGTGTGCAGCCATTTTCAGATCTCTCCAAAGATGTTCAATAGGATTTATGTCTGGGCTCTGGCTTGGCCACTCAAGAACATTTAAAGAGTTGTTGTGAAGCCACTCCATTGATATTTTGGTGGTGTGCTTTGGGTTATTGTCCTGCTGGAAGATGAACTGTCGCTTCAATCTGAGGTCAAGAGCACTCTGAAGCAGGTTTTCATTCAGGATGTAACCTTCCCCAGCCTTGTGCCTCAAGGCAATCCAACACAATCTCACGGCAATTCGTAACTTTTTGATTTAGTGGCTAATTCGTACAAATTCGTACGATCTAATTCGTACAATTTAGTACGATTTGCTCATCCGCCAATGACGGTTGGGTTTAGGGGTGGGGTTAGGTGCCACGCCTCCTTTTTAAAATCGTACAATTTCGTACGACTGAACTCGTATGAATTCGTACGAATTAGCCACTAAACTGTCAAAACGTAAAATACTTACGTTTTCTCGTGAGATCAGGCTGGACAATCCTGTAATCCAAAAACCCTGCAATGAAACGACACTGAACAATAATTAGCCAAAAGTGAAAATGCATAATAAAATAATGAAATATGCATAATTATAATAAAATATACATTCTGAACTCATTAAAAACAACAACAAAACAATTAACAATTAAATTTATCCATAAATAATAAAATCAACAAGCAAATATGAAAAATATTAATATAAATAACATGTGAGAAAAATGGAAGCAACAAATACTGGGTTAATGTTAATACCCAAACACAGTATTATTCCCTTCAGTCACCTTCCGTGTTCCTTTACATTTAAGATGCAGGGTGCAGAGCTTATATTACTATTCAATACTAATTCAATGAGGACTTTTATAAACATGTCTCAGGAAAAATATTACCAGTGTGCAAAATATGTCAGTGAAAGACGCTTCAGTACTATTGCATTTTAGTAAAATGCGTAAAAACAACAACAACAAAAAAAAAAAAAAACAGGTCTGTAAAACCAGGAAAAAACTAAACATTTTTACATAAGTAGACTATGTTTATTAATATGCAGTTGCCTATTTTATTAATATGCAGTTGCCTATTTTATTAATATGCAGTTGCCTATTTTATTAATATGCAGTTGCCTATTTTATTAATATGCAGTTGCCTATTTTATTAATATGCAGTTGCCTATTTTATTAATATGCAGTTGCCTATTTTATTAATATGCAGTTGCCTATTTTATTAATATGCAGTTGCCTATTTTCGATAAATGTGCTATTAGATTTCATTATATCATACAGATCATTTTTCCCCTCAGTTTTTCTTCGTCTGAAGGATAACGTTAGTTTCTTTTCATTTTCGCTGTCCAGTTTCCAAAATAAATCAAGTATATAACAAGGCAGGCAATGAAGCAAAGGTCATGATTACGTCTGTGCACGGATTCGCGTTTATGTGGTGACTGGTCGGTCTTGCGGGTTATTGGAAGAACAGACTTGAACCGCGAGAACACCGAACGCATATGAGCAATGAAATGCTGCGAGCTTCCTGTTGATCACATGACCTTCACACGAAAACATTTTTAACTTTAATAAAATTGTGATTTTTTTTAAAAATTGTTATTTTTAATGAGAATTTAGAAATATTTAAGTCCTAAAGCACTGTCAATGAAGGTAATTTGTCAAATGCTAATAAAAACGATTTCAGCAAGGAAACAGCTCGCACCACCAGCGGGTTGTGGGGGCCCCCTAGTGCCGACGGGGCCCTAAGCAGCCGCATAGTTCGCTTATAGGGAGGGCCAGCTATGCTCGGAGGTCTACAGACAATTCCTTTGTCTTCATGCTTGGTTTGTGCTTTGACATGCACTGTCAACCCTGGGATCTTATATAGACAGGTGTACGCCTTTTCAAACCATGTCCAATCAACTGAATTGACCACAGGTGAACTCCAATGAAGCTGTGGAAACAGAATGTACCTGAGCTCAATTTAGAGCTTCGCGCTAAAGCCTGTGAACACTGATGTACATCTGATTTTACAGCTTTTTTACTTTTAATAAATTTGCAACAATTTCAGAAAATCCCATTTCACATTGTCATTATGGGGGATTGTGTGTAGAATGTTGAGGAAATAAATCAATTTAATCCATTTTATGGATTAATAAGGCTGTAACATAAAACATGTGGAAAAAGTGAAGCGCTATGAATATGCAGATGCACTGTACGCTGCATTCATGACACATTTTATTTATGTCAATTCCAAGTATGAACTTGCATGTCATACATGTCATTTGCATATATTTCCATGCATCAGATAAGGGGTTACTTTTAATGTAGACTTTCAATGAAGGAGGTGAAATATCTGAGAGAATCTAATAATAATGAATAATAACCAGAAGATGCATGGGTTTGTAATGAGATGACAGAAGAGTGATAGTTTTACAGTAATTTTACAGCGGTGTGTTTTCTCGTATTTATTCTCGTTTAACCGTGAGAAATGATCTGCACAGCGTGCTGCTCGTCCATCTCGATCCCCCTTGGACGTGTGGTTTCACACTTCTTGAGTAAATCTGCCCTGAATACACACAGGGTGTGTTTGTGTGAATCGAGACACACCCTCCTGCAGTCCACTGCCACTGCGGCTTCATAAGAAGAGCAGCAGCATCTGAAAATAGCACAAACCCACCGATTACAGGCAGATTTTCAGAGATACTGAGTTACTTAATTTGCATTCAAAACTGATACAGGAACAAAACTATTTACTAACATGCACTGTGATGTAATTATAAAATTAAAAATCACAGATCTGATATTTTCTATAGGATGCTTTACAATATTAGGTTTGTGCATGTACGTTAGATTAGTACCAAAGCTAAAACTGGAACTAATCTAATTTAAGTCCTAAAGCACTGTCAATGAAGGTAATTTGTAAAATGCAATTAAAAACGATTTCAGCAAGGAAACAGCTCGCACCACCAGCGGGTTGTGGGGGCCCCCTAGTGCCGGCGGGGCCCTAAGCAGCCGCATAGTTCGCTTATAGGGAGGGCCAGCTATGCTCGGAGGTCTACAGACAATTAATTAAAAACTTAAGATCGCAGTCAAAAAATGTGTACGCCTAAATTAATATATTGTGAAAAAATGTAATATTGTTAAAATATCACCCATTCACCACAGACGATATACTCTATGCGTATATACAGTGGTGTGAAAAAGTGTTTGCCCCTACTGATTTTTTTTTTTTTAGCATGTTTGTCACACTGTATTGTTTCACATCCTCAATTTTAAATACTAGTCAAAGTAAATGCATCATGCAGTTTTTAAATTAAGATTTCTATTATTAAAAGCTTTTATTATAATGTTAAAATCATAGGTGGTGTGGCGAGATAAAGAGGGAAAAATATACACACACACGGATGTTTATTTACAAGTGAAATCCGGTGTGTATGTTAGAAAGTGCAGTCTCCGTTGTGCTTCCTTCAGTCTCAGAAAGTGCCGTGTTTTGGTGGTGGTGATTATTGTGCTGTTCCGGGGTCCGTGAAGGGGTAGGAGTGGGGGTGAGCTCCAGTCAGCCACTCGATTTCTTGTCAGAATGCCCTCACTCGCTTGTCCTCTCTTGCGGTTTATATCTCTCTCTCTTCATGAGCGACCGGTGTGGCTGGTGTACATTACCGAGGATGGTGATGAGGAATTGGATGACTTGCCATCACAGGGCGTAGATTAAATTTTTTAATCTAGATTAATCTCACTGTAATCTTGGAATTAATTTTGATTAATCTAGATTAAAATGGCTCATTTGAATTCTGCCGAAGGCATTCAGAATATGTGTGCTACCCAAATAATGACTAAAAGTAAGTCTTTGAGAACGGGTTTCTCAAGCCAGGTGGCGCATTAGACCAGGGGTTTATCTCCTGTTCCCAAAATGCATCACAAACTGCTTGATAAACTGATGATAATCGGTGATGAAAATAAATGATGTTCAATAAGATGTGCTTGTGTTTACTAACTGTTTATTCAGTTACACATGAATGTTGAACTGTAGGCCTACATAAGCTCCAAACAGCCATTTCTGATCACCTTAATCTGACTAAAGTCATAACTGAACTGAACAGAAATGGAATTAAGACATGTGGAGTATGCAGATATTAGTGGAATTACTGAAGTAAACACTGCAATCTAACTATTGCCATCATGTAGGACTTTTCCCCATATTTTCTGACAATATCCACACGCGGCTGTCAGTAAAGGACCGCACACACATCACGAAATGCAAATGTCAAGGGGGCATGAATGAAATGTTCATGAGTGAAAGTGAAACTGCTGAACTGCAGTTAAAGTCCCCCAAAATGACAGGAAACTCTTACATGAAAGCACTTCACGTAAACACCTTCATTATATTGTTGTCTATTAAGGCAAATAACTAGACTACAGATGTCCATGTAATCATAGTCAGTAGAGTCTTCGAAGTAAGTGAAAGATCCAGAAGGGCATCCTGCTGATTTGATTCAGAAGGGCACTTGTTTGTCAGAACAGCGATATTTTTATTATCGCCCGCTAAGAGTTTAATAACGCAATAAGAAAATATCAGTTTGTAATATCAATCAGCATAACGAGCTGTTTCTAACATCAGAAATCAATGGAAGTGAATGAGACCAAGAGTCTCGATCCAAAAAGATTCCAGTGTCTCCGTCCGCTCATACATACATCAAGAATAAGGTCAGTAGAGTTCACTATAAGTGACAAACCTCAAAGAAACATGCTTTGAAAGCACCGTAGGTTGATTATTGTTGATGAATGCAGTGAAATATTCGGTGTGAAAACCCCCTCCACACGCTCATACTGTCAGAATGAGTGTTGTTATCTGAATGGCTTTCCTGTGACCCGTAGCCGGGCATCACTTCAGCCCTCTGTTGACTGTCGAGTGCACCCGAGTGGGTGTGTGGAGGTGTGTGAATGGCTCCGCTCCGCCGTACTCAAGACACTCACAGTTTCCCAATCACAAAGGCCATCATCGAGAGGTGAAGACTGTCAGATTTGTGTCAGATTGAAATATGGTGCACAAAATTGGCCCAGAAAAACGAAAGCATGAACACAGACGAGCTCAGATCGAGACGGTTGTCCATTGGACTGATTTGATCGCAGTCATGCTGTGTAGTGAAAGCAGGAGTAAATAAATTAAGAATTAAGATTATTATGTTATGGGAAATTTTCTTTGTGTGCCAGTATGAAATTCACTTCAGTGTTGTTTTAATCTGTGTTAGGGGAGACCAGGGAGGATTGTAACACAATTTTTCTTTAGCACCTAAAACTACCTTTTTTTAGCTACATGACTGCAACTTGTAGGCAAAGTACCCACATTTGTCTACTACAAACGTCAACTATTTAAATTTTCTAAACTATATCACAGACTTTGTGAGATGATGACAAATACAAAGTGGTCATTTGTTACATCCGACCCCACTATAGGGTAGGTTGTAACACATACTGGGGTAAATAAGCACACTACAAGCGTACTACAAGTGATATGCCACAACAACAATTTTATTGTCAATAAATGACTGCAACAATAAAATATATGTGAATATTGGAAGTGTGTGTGCATATTGTGTGTGTTTGTGCATGTCTGTATGTGCACATTCATATGTATGTGTGTGTAAGTGTTTGTATACATTCAAAACACGTGTTTCAACCTACCCCGCCACTGTCACCCATTGTTTAGCTAGCTGTATTAGCATGGTGCTTTGAAATTAGCCAGAGGTTGATACACCATTCTTTACTAGAGAAACGACATTTCGACCTGATATAACTCATACAACATCTTCTACAACGGCAGAGGTACTAAACAAAATATTATCTTGTTATTTTTTCTTACCTCAGAATTTGATTTTCTTTTGTAGCTTCAGAAGAGATTACAAGACTGACTGGAAAATCACCAGGTGTGATTGTTAAGTTAACCTGAGGAAATGTTACATGACCCCTATCTTATCCCTGATTTGTGGAATTGGTAGTGTTACAACTCTTCCTGTATTTCAACTATACCCGGTCTCCCCTACTTTAATATCAGAGACATAGTCTCGTATGATATACAGTTGAAGTCAGAACTATCCGCCCTCCTGTGAATCTCTTTGTCAAATATTTGCCAAATGATGTTTAACAGATTCAGGAATTGTTCACAGTATTTCCTATAATATTTTTTTCCTTATTTGTTTTATTTTAGCTAGAATAAAAGCAGTTTTTTATTTTATAAATATAATTTTAAGGTCAATATTATTAGCCCCCTTTAAGCAATATTTTTTTCAGCTGTCTATATATATATATATATATATATATATATATATATATATATATATATATATAGTGACGTGAAAAAGTTTTTGCCCCTTACCAAATCTTACTTTCTTATTTATTTTTCATGTTTGTCACAATTTAATGTTTCAGATCATCAAACAACTTTAAGTATTAGTCAAAGATAACACATAATCCCATCATGCAGTTTTGAAATTGAGGTCTTTATTATTAAGGGAAAACAAAGCTACATAGCCCTGTGTGGAAATAGTGCTTACCCCCTAAAACTAGTGCTACCCTTAGCAGCGTTTTCGATATCTTGCAATGAGTTTGTTACAGCGCTGTAAAGAACATTGAATTTTTTTTTCTAGCATGAACCGCCTTTTTAATCCACAATCCACTGCATCTCAATTGGATTCATGTCAGGACTTTGACTAGGCCACTCCAGAGTCTTCATTTTGTTTCTCTTTAGCCATTCAGAAGTGGGCTTGCAGGTGTGCTTTGGATGCTTTTCTTGCTGCAGAACCCAAGTTTGCTTGAGGTCACTAACAGATAGCTAGATGTTCTGCTTTAGGAGATTTTGGTACACGGCAGAATTCATGGTTCCATTTAACTTCCAGTTCCTGACACAGCAAAACAGACCCAGACCATCACACTACCACCACCACCGTATTTTACTGTTGTGTGATGTTCTTTTTCTGAAATCCAGTGTTATTGTTATGCCACACATAATGGGACACACACCTTCCAAAAAGCTACGTTTTGTCTCGTCGGTCCACAGAGTATTTTCTTAAAAGTCTTGGGAATCATCGAGATGTTTTGCTCAGTATCTTAGGTTTTCAATTCTGCCATGCGAATGTATTTGGCCTATTTATTTCTTATGGTGGAGTCATGAACATTCACCTCAACTGAGGTAATTGATGTCATCGTGGGGTCTTTTGTGACCTCTTGAATGAGTTGTTGCTGTGCTCTTGGGGTAATTTTGGGTGGCCGGCCACTTCTGGGAAAGTTCTTCACTGATCCATGTTTTTGCCATTTGTTAACAATGGCTCTCACTGCAGTTCGCTGTCTGTCAGCCGCCGTCTGCCATTAGTTTAAACACCATATATGCCGTGATTCTAATTTCTCACAGAGATAACGTTAGTCGTGTTTTAAATCTGCCACTATGCTGACGCACAGGCGTTTGAAGCTCAGCCCTCTTCTGATCTCATTTGCATTTAAAGCGACAGTCACCAAAAGGCCACAATTAGGACCAAAGCCTAAAAGGGTCAGTTTCAGAGTTAGAAAACATTATTACTGTGGTGTTTTGAGCTGAAACTTCACACACACACACTCTAGAGACATCAGAGACTTATATTACATCTGGTAGAAAAGGGTAAAATAGGTCACCTTTAAGATCGCAATCCTAAAATCAGTACAATCATTTACATTTAGTCATTTAGCAGACGCTTTTATCCAAAGCGACTTACAAATGAGGACAAGGAAGCAATTTACACAACTATAAGAGCAGCAGTGAACAAGTGCTATAGACAAGTTTCAGGTGTGTAAAGTCTAAGAAGCAAAGCATTAGTGGTATAGCCAGAGAGGCAGTTACAGATTAGGAAGGAAAGTGGAGACTAAACATTTAAGTTTTTAGTCGTTTCTTGAAGACAGCAAGTGACTCTGCTGTTCTGATGTAGTTAGGGAGTTCATTCCACCAACTGGGCAGATTGAATGTGAGAGTTCGGGAAAGTGATTTCTTCCCTCTTAGGGATGGAACCACGAGGCGACGTTCATTCACAGAACGCAAGTTTCTGGAGGGCACATATATCTGCAGAAGTGAGAGCAGATACGAAGGAGTAAAGCCAGAGGTCGCTTTGTAAGCAAACATCAGAGCTTTGAATTTGATGCGAGCAGCAACTGGCAGCCAGTGCAAACGGGTGAGTAGCGGAGTTACATGTGCTCTTTTGGGTTCATCAAAGACCACTCGTGCTGCTGCGTTCTGAAGCAGCTGAAGAGGTTTGATAGAGTTAGCTGGAAGCACTGCTAGTAGAGAGTTGCAGTAGTCCAGTTTGGAGAGGACAAGAGCTTGAACAATGAGTTGAGCTGTATGTTCAGATAGGAAGGGTCGGACCTTTCTGATGTTGTAGAGTGCGAATCTGCAAGATCGAGCAGTTCTAGAAATGTGGTCAGAGAAGTTCAGTTGGTCATTAATCGTTACTCCAAGGCTTTTTACCATTTTGGATGCAGTGATGGTTGCTCCGTCCATCTGGATTGAGAAGTTATGGTGAAGAGTCGGGTTGGCAGAAACTTCAAGCATTTCCGTTTTCGTGAGGTTAAGCTGGAGATGATGATCTTTCATCCAGTGTGAAATGTCTGACAGGCAGGCTGAGATGCGAGCTGGAACCGAGGGATCATCAGGGTGAAAAGAGAGGTATAGCTGGGTGTCATCTGCATACCAGTGGTAGGAAAATCCATCTTTCTGGATGACTGTTCCTAAAGATGCCGTGTAGATGGAGAAGAGAAGTGGTCCAAGAACAGAGCCCTGAGGTACCCCAGTGTTTAGATGCTGTAGGTTGGACACCTCTCCCCTCCACGACACCCTGAATGACCTGTCAGAGAGGTAAGATCTGAACCATTGAATAACAGTGCCTGCGACGCCCAGTGACTCAAGCGTAGATAGCAGGATCTGGTGGTTTACAGTGTCAAAAGCAGCTGATAAATCCAGCAAGATGAGGACAGATGACAATTAACATCTTAGGGAAAATATTAAAGAACAGTTTTATTAAACAGTTATGTCCTTTAAAACAAGAGTTTGGTCTCTGAATATCTTCAGGAATAGAAATATCATACATTTAAATTCAAAATGAGGTTTTGCAAACATAAATTCCAACCTACAATTTTTTTATCTAATTATTTTTAGGGGTTTTCATCTTTATTTTGACAGGACAGTAGAGAGAATTGACCGGACAGTGTGGGGAGCAGAGAGAGGGGAAGGATCGGCATAGGACCTTGAGGTGGGAATCGAACCTGGGTCGCCGCAAACATCGCAGTGCACTTTCCACTACACCATAGGCACCAACCAACCTACAAAATTTAAAATAATTGTGTATTTTTATATTCCTCCTGATTCTTCCACAAATAAAACCATTACTCACAGTCTTTGTGCTTTATTCTTAAAGGAACAGATCACCCAAAACTGAAAATTCTACCTTTATTTACTCATCCTCCACTTGCTTCAAACCTATTTGAGTTTCTTTCTTCGGTTAAGCACAAAATGAAGGTAGTTTGAAGTATGTTGGAAACCAGTAACCATTGACTTCCATTTATTATTTAAATAATTGTCCTACTCTGTGACACGGTGGCTCAGTGGTTAGCACTGTGGCCTCACAGCAAGAAGGTCGCTGGTTCGAGTCCCGGCTGGACCAGATGGCATTTCTGTGTGGAGTTTGCATGTTCTCCCCATGTTGGTGTGGGTTTCCTCCGGGTGCTCCGGTTTCCTCCACAGTCCAAACACATGCGCTTTAGGTGAACTGTGTGTTTAGGTGTGTGTGTGAATGAGTGTTTCCCAGTACTGGGTTGCAGCTGGAAGGGCATCTGCTGTGTAAAACATATGCTGGAATAGTTGATGGTTCATTCCACTGTGGCAACCCCTGATTAATAAAGGGACAAAGCCGACTAAAAATGAATACTACTATGGAAGTCAATGGCTGTTCAAAGCATCTTCGTTTGTGCTCGGCAGAAAATAAACAAACTCAAAGTTTTGAAAACACAACTGAGTCAATTTTCATTTTCGGGTGAACTATCGCTTTAAAAGACGACACTTGCTGTGATAAAACCAGCCTATTTACAATGTGATTTCACATGTACCTGATTTTAAAAGCTGAAAAGCCATCGTTCGGGCCTCTGATACAGACAGACAGCAGAAAACTCTGCGAGAGAAAACCGAAGGCGGGTCGTGAGAAAGTGACACGTTTGTTTCAAACTCTTCCCCTGTTTTCTCACTAAGACCACAAAGAAGGTGTAATGCAAAGCAAGATATTCTGATCACCAAATAAACCAAAGAGTCTGTGTACTGTGGGTTTCTTTAACACAATATTTAGAAACAATAAGATAAGATGATAATTATTACAATTCAATTATCACAAAACGTATTAAAACTTTAAAAGAACTCTGTAAAAATGTTTGAAAAATATAATATATTCCTTAAATGTTATTTTAAAACTTTTATTTAAGGTTTACATTGCAATTAGATCCACTTGTTTAGTAAGTCTCTCATATAATATACCTACAAACCCAATTAAGAAAAAGGTTGGGCCTGTATGGAAAAGACAAATAAAATTAAGACATTTCCAAATGTACTTTGACTTGTATTTCATTGCAGACGATATGAACACAAAATAATTAATTTACTTCATTTCATTTGTAAATATACATCCTCTTCTGTCATCCAGACCTGCAACACACTCCCAAAACAGTTGTGACAGGAGCAGTTTAGGGATAGTAATCAGGTAAAGGGGTTAAATAATGATGTGATGTGAAACAGGTGACGTCAACAGGTGATTGTAAGTATCATTTGGTACAAAAGCAGCATCAATAAAGGTCTAGTCCTTTAGGAGCAAAGATGGGCCGAGGATCCCCAGTTTGCCAACAAATACAGGAGAAAATGATGGAAATGTTTAAAAACAATGTTCCTCAAAGAAGAGAGGAAGACATTTGGATATTTCACCTTCAACAGTGCAGGACATAATTAAAGATTTAAGGAATCTGGAGGAATTTCAGTGAGTAAAGGACAAGAGTGCAAGCCTAAGCTGAACAACCATGATCTCCGACCCCTCAGGCAGCACTACATCAAGAATCCTCATTCATCTATGAGCGATATCACCACATGGGCTCAGGAATACTGCGGCAAACCTTTATCAAGTACCACAATACGTAGTTACATCCACAAATGCCAGTGGAAATTGTACTGTGCCAAAGGAGGCCCTACGTTAACAGTGTCCAGAAGCACCATTAAATTCTCTGGACTCGGAGGCATCTGGGATGAACCATCACACAGTGGAAACATGTACTGTTGTCAGATGAGTATTTTTTGGAAAAAAAATGGACACTGTGTGCTCCAGACCAAAGAAAAAAAGGATCATCCAGACTGTTACCAGCAACAAGTCCAAAATCCAGGCTCTGTCATGGTATGGGGTTGTGTCAGTGCCCTTGGCAAAGGTAACTTGCACTTCTGTGATGCACTATTAATGCTGAAAAGTACACAGAGATTTTGGAGCACAATATGCTGCCTTCTTTTCCAGGGACACCCATGCATATTTCAACAAGACAATGCAAAACCACTGGCTGCGGAGGAAGAGGATACCAGTACTTGACTGGCCTGCCTGCAGTCCCGACCTGTCTCTAATAGAGAATGTGTGGCTCATTTTGAAGCGCAAAATGCGACAACGAAGACCCATGTACTGTTGCCCATTTTAATACTTGTTTACAGGAAGAATGGAACAAAATTACACCTGAAACACTTCATCACTTGGTGTCTTCAGTCCCTAAATGTCTTTTAAGTGTTGTGAAAAGGAATGGCAACATTACAGAGTGGGAAATGTTTTAATTTACAACTTGTTTTGAAATGTGTTGCAAGAACCAAAATTGGGATACGTGTATATTATGAAAATAAATAAATAAATGAAAATCATGAGGAACACATTAAATCATGTTTGTTGTATTGTCTGCCGTGAAATACAAATCAAAGTAATTTAGACATCACTACTTTCTTTTTTATTTGCGTTTTTCAAACTGTCCAATTTTTTTCTGATTTGGGGTTAACAAAGGCTGGCATATTTTAAGATCAGTCAGTGCATGTTTCATTCAGCTGAAACTACCAAGACTTACATTTCAGTCTGGGACTAAAGCTTAAGCTTAGTATAGCTATAATAATAATAATAATAATAATAATAATAATAATAATAATAATAATAATAATAACAATGATAATAATAATAATAATAATAAAGACACAAGGATGTATGCAAAAAAGTAATAATAAAAAAATAATTAAAAACACAAAGTCATAATAACAGATCTGAAAACCATATAAAAGTCAAATACAATCAAATATGGCTGCATCTGCGCACTACTGGCTTGCTTCAACAACCGTCCCGAGCAAAATAAATAAAAACGCGCTTTTCTTTGAAGGAACAGCTCAGACCACAGACCCAGGAGACACGTGGGCGGGCGAGTCGACAGAATGGGGAAAGAATTCATTACGATTATTTAAATAAAGGCACAACTCTCCAGCATATAGCCTGCACTTATCATACTTTTACTTTCGTTTTCAGCGCTGCGCATGAGAAGGAATTATACACTCTAAAAAAATGCTAGGTTGGGTAAAATATTGACTAACCAAAACATTGGGTTAAATTTGGTCCTATTCATTTAATTAAAATAATAATAACCCAGCAGCTGGGTTAGTCCCCTATAAATCTCTCAGAATTGGATTGAAATGTATTTTTTACACTGCATTGAATAGATCTATTTTATATTGATGTGTTGCGGTGATTGTAGCTTTCATGATAGCAGTTTTTATATTTTCTACTAATATAATATTATTCCTAAACTATATTACTGTACATTTTATCAATACATATACTGTCGTTGAAGTGAGCATTAAAACACACGTTCACAAATAGGACATTTGCAACTCAAATACGCAGCGTATTGTGCAGACGCGTGTATAAAACCCCCCATTTAAGCTCATAAAGAAATCAAACACATGTAAAGAAAGCTATGCAGTGATGTTTTTTTTTTCCTGACCCGCACAGCTGGCGAATTTCTCTCAGATGAAGCAGAAACGCGCCGCAAGAAAAGCCTCATCTATCAGGATTCAGGCGTCGCGATCAGATCTCTGGTTCTCCAGAGCGGCGCTCTGCGGTCTGCAGCCCGGGCGCGGAGCACCTGCAGCGGGGTGGGCTTGCGGGTGCAGGCGCTGGAGCTCCGGGGGGAGACGGAAGGACGGGGGGCTTGGCTCGGCGCATTGATCTCGGTCTTCTTCTTTTTTTTTTTTTTTTTTTGGCTTTGCATCTTTCTAGGAACTCGAAACAATGCAATGCTTTCTTGAAAGTGGTTTGGTAGGAAAAAGTGTCTGCATGTGAAAGAAGGGAAGAAAAGTGAGGTGAAGGAAGATCTTTATGCTGTTTGATATGTAGTCTGAATTACATTTTAGTTGAGGATATGAAAAGACAGAACAAAACAATGTAAAGTGAGGCGAAAGAAGATCTTTATGCTGTTGGACATTGTTTGAATTCAATTTTAGTTCAGAATAGAAAACAACAACAACAGAAACAATGTAAAGTACGATAAAGGAGCATCTTTATGTGGTTTGATATAGTTTGAATTTCATTTTAGCTTAATATATTCAATAAAGTGTGTTTGAACAGATTTATATGGCGTAAAATTAAGATTTCTTCATTGCACATTTCTAACAACACAACAATAACTCAAAAAAGGATACTTTGATTATTTAGAATTAAGTAAATGATTAAAAGTATAAAGTACACTCTAAAAAAGTGGTGTTATTTCAATACAAAAGAATAAAAGGTGTACAAAACCAACTGTTTGCTTTATTTGTATTACATTTATAGCCCAAATTTAACCCCACTGGCTGATTTTGGCCATATTTTATTTTACAATTAATGTGTTAATTCTGAAAAACAATGAAAATTGAGGTGAAGCAACATCTTTATGCTGTTTTAATATGTAGTTGAATTGCATTTTAGCTCATAATAATAAAAAAACATTTAAAAACAATGTAAAGGTGAAGGAACACTGTAAAAAAATAAATCCGGAAAATTTACTGTAAAAAACCGGCAGCTGTGGTTGCCAGTACTTTACCGTTAAAAATACGGTACAAACCGTAAAAGTAATTTCTCATTTTTACGGTAAACTACCGTATTTTATTAATTTATAGAAGGAATATGTCTGGATTGTGAATGACCAACATCTACACATCTTTTGTTACACAGATAGACACATTAACACAGCCATATGCAGGTGGAGATGAGAGAGTTACATAATAACCCAATGCTCATCACAAACAACTTTTCCCACAAGCAGAAAAGTGTATCAGTGTATAGAAGGGGCTCGGTGTCATTCACAGCTACTAAACACCAGTATGGTAACACGCATAACATTAAAGTCATGAAATAAACATTGTTTATCAACATTAGATGTAACATAAATCTCTAATGTACATCACTGATGGGGAAACAACTAAAAATATCCATAGTAATGTCAACTAAAAGCATAAAAACTGATGTGCCATACAGGGAATTCTGGGAAAGTCAGTTTACGGTTATTCGCCGTGTATATTAAGGAAATATACCGTTAACCAGGTTATGGATTTTTACTGTAGCATTTTTACAGTTCTTTACCGTTGGAATCACGGCCATTTTATTCAGTGAACATCTTTATGCTGTTTTGATAACGTTTAAATGACACTTTACCTCAGAATATTCTACAAGCACATTTAAAAGATACAAAAACGAAGATTTATTCATTGCACATGAAGGTAACTAAATTTTTTGATTTGATTATTTAAAATTAAGTAAAATAATATAAAATACACTCTAAAAAGTGGTGTTATTTAAACACAAAAGAGTAAAATATGAATAAAACCAACAGTTTTTTAAATTATTTTTTATTATTATTATTTTATTATTATTATTATTTATTAAATGTATAGCCCATCTTAACCCCAATGGTTGGTTTGTCCATATTTTATTTTTCAATTACTGTGTTAAATATACGTGTCTGCAAGTGAAAAAAAAGTAAAGTGAGCCGAAGGAACATCTTTATGCTGTTTTGATAACGTTTAAATGACATTTTACCTCAGAATATTCTACAAACACAGATTTAAAAGATGCAAAAATTCAGATTTATTCATTGCACATGAAGGTAACTCAAATATTTGATTTGATTATTTTAAATTAAGTAAAATAATCTAAAATACACTCTTAAAAAGTGGTGTTATTTTAAAGCAAAAGTAAAATATGGACAAAACCAACTGCTTGTTTATTAAACGAATTGCCCATCTTAACCCCTGGTTAGTTGGTTTTGTCCATATTTATCCCCTATTTTTGGGGTTGATATAACCCAACATTTTTAGAGTGTAGATTTTGAATAAATAATAATGTTTCAACCAATTTATATTTTCACAACTTTGAAAATAGACTATTATACTTTATTAACCCCCTACCCTATTAACTTTACTAGTATTTCCTAAAATATTAATTGATATATCCTCTGATTTCAAATATATTTTTAATAAATGCAAATGATATAAATTATCATGATCATTTCTATATATTCTCAGTTTTCCCATTATATTTATTGTTGTTGTTTTGGAATCAACATAATTTTTTATTGCTTATTTTGTTGGATACACTAAACTTCAATACTGAGACAAATTGTCAAACTGCTATTAAAATTGTAATATTCATTCATTTCCTTTAGCTTAGTCCCTTCTCATCAGAGGTCGCCACAGCGGAATGAACCGCCAACTATTCCCAACCCAGGCAACCGCCAACTATTCCCAACCCAGGCAACCCATTCTGAAAACATAGTCCCGAGGACGTTTCTGGAGACGGCGAATTATGTAGCCGGAGGTACGTATGGCTGCATTTCTTTTTTTTAAGCGAATGCTACATGACGCCGTTCCTTTTAGCGCTTGCCGGCTGACCGCTCACCTTTGTGTGGAGGGCTTTCCTGCCGCAACCAGTTTGTCTGGTTAGCTCGTCCTGTACGTCGGCGGACTTGAGACGCAGAGAGGAGCTGACCACGATGACAACGACCGGGTTCGAGTCCGGGGAAGAGCAGCTCCAGAAATCAGGTAAGACTAAAACAGAATCCAAGAAATAAAGCGAAGAGGTTCATAACAGGGTGAGAATGTGGTAAAATCCGAAAACGTGGTAAAAAAAATAAAATCGGACGAGGGCTTTTTCTTTTTCCGGACGGCTTATGTAAATCATCGGTTGGGTTTAGGGCGGGCGGGTCAATCGGTAAAATTAGTTGGGTTCAGGGAAGGAGGAGGGTGGGTCGGCCGGCTGATTGGCTGGTCGCCCAGTCAATCATTCAGCCAGTCAGACAGACAGACGTTTGTTCGACAGCAGCCTCTGGTGGGTTTCCGCGAGAACAGCGCAGGCGCGAATGGCACTCGCGGGAGACATCTGAGAAGCCAAAAAGGCGCACACAGCGGCCTCTCGCAGATTCGCGAAAACCAAAAACTGCAAAAATACGTACCTCCCGGGACGTATTTCGCGGTCTCCGGAAACCTCCTCGGGGACTACGTTTTCAGAATGAGCCTGGGTTGACTATTCCAGCATATGATTTACGCAGCGGATGCCCTTCCAGCTGCAACCCATTTCTGGGAAACACCCATACACACTTATTTACACACACACACTCAAACACCACGGCCAATTTAGTTAATCAATTCACCTAAAGCGCTTGTCTTAGACAGTGGGGGAAACCGGAGCACCCGAAGGAAACCCACGCCAACACGGGGAGAACATGCAAACTCCACTCGAACCAGCGACCTTCTTGCTGTGAGGTGACAATGCTAACCACTGAGCAGAAATTGTAATAAAAGATTGTAAATGCGCTATTGATTACCAATGTGCGAACTATACACTGACCATCAGGGGGTCAAATTTGTCAGTAGTGTTAGTTTGTGTAAAGCAGGCCATTTATTGCATTCATTTAAATGACGTCTAATTAATAATGAAACTTTTGTAAGTTTTCAGTGTTTGATGGATATTTAACCTACAGTATCCTCTGATAAGCTATTTCAGAGGTTATTACAAGTCAAAATGTACAAACTATGTGTCCTAATTGACTATACTTTTAGGCTGCATGTAGAAACAAACACCCATTTTACGAGAAAACAGTCTTGCGAACACTTACGGTGTCTATCTGTTCTCTAGATCGTCCGGTTTCAGTCTGTTAAATCTTCTTTCTCACATTGGCGCGATTATGCATTCACAATGGTATGATCTGTTTATAGGGGTGGTCAAATGTGTTCATATTATCTATTATTTTAATTATTAGCATTGTTATTTAAAATACAGATCACAGCGAACTATTTCTCAGTATTAAATAGCTGACCCTACATTAATCGAGTTTTCAAGTCCTTCAGGGGGGATCAAGCGTTAATTAGGGGGCGTCAATTCCCCCCAAACCCCCCTGTAATTCAAACCCTGTTGATTACTGTTGAGCTAATAAAATACAAGGAATACTAATGATGTTATAGTCAGATTATACAATGCTGATGAGGAAAATATTAACGACAACAACAATAGATTGTTTTAAATTCTGAATTTAATTATTAATAATTATTATTATATTTTATGTATATAAAAGTAAATGTTTTTCTTATTGCTATTTTGTTGGGAGACTAAACTTTAAAGACTTAAATTGTCAAACTGCTGCTAAAATATAACAATAGATAGCAAATAATTAGGATTTAAAACAATTATGTTTAATAAATGATGAAATGTAACATTATTAATAATAAGACACTATTATTACTGTTAAACTAATAAAATACAAGAGCAATAAATGATATTAAATTCAGATTATGCAGTGTGCAATGCTAATGAGGAAAGTAAAACAACAACAACAACAACAACAATTACAGAAAGGATTTAAATTAGAATTCAATAGAGGAATCTGTACTTGCTGTGATGATGTAATATGCAAACACGAAAACTACAATATTTCTGTCCCTCGGCATGCTGGGTAATCTCCCCTCGTACACAGGCTGAAATCAGAAAGCAAAGCAGATGACAAATCACGCAGTGTGTATGTGTGTGTGTGTGTGTGTGTGTGTGCGGTCTCAAGAACAGCAGTGTTTCTCACAGCTCCTCATATACAGATTATTACTCTTTTATGACTCATTCTTCATCCAGAGCAGCTCAGAGACACTGATGAAGATGAGGATGATGATCTGATGAAGGCCTGAAACACAGATCATCAACATACACAGGTTAGTGCTCAACTTTCACATGCTTCTCTTATAAATGAAACAGTTACGTCCGTAAAACTATAATTTACAGTTTTTATGAGTTTAGAGTCTTTTACTTTTTGTGTGTGAATTTCTTATTAAATACATACATGTCAAAATAAATAAACTGTTTTTACATCTAACTGCTCTCTGTATAACACTCTAATAAGTTAAAAGAGTCCAGCGGTTCTTGAAATAAAAAACAGTAATTATAATTAACAATTTTTAGATTTTTAGAGTTATTTTGTGTGTATTTTTACAGCAAATCACAAGAACTGAAACAAATATTACTATGGGTTGAATATATATATTATATATATATATAGATATATATATATATATATATAGATATATATATATATATATATATATATATATATATATATATATATATTCAAAATATATTGCAAATACATACACACATATATATATACACACTATACATATATATTTACATACATATACATATACACATACATATATATATACATACATATATATACATATACATACACATATATACATATACATATACACACACACAGATCTTATATATTGCAAAACATATACACAAACATATATACATATATGGCAAATATAGTATTATATATATAGTATTATATATATAGATATATATATATATATATATATATATATATATATATATATATATATATATGGCAAATATAGTATTATTCGGTGTGTATATATATATAATATATATATATATAATATATATATATATATATATATATATATATATAATTATATATATATATATATATACCAATAATTCTATTACACTTATAAAATAATGAACGAATAATGTACATTTATACTATGGGTTACACACACACACACACACACACACACACACACTGTACATTTAACATATTCCCTAATGATTCAGATTTAAAGTATTTTCCTAAGTATGTCCCTAAATTCTTTATGATTTAATATATTATGAATAAATGTACATTTTATCACAACAGCCGACTGAATTCTTGATGTTACGAATAGGTTAATTAATTATATTTACACTCCCAGATACAAAGGTACAAAATCTGTCATTGGATCATACACTTTTGTTCCTAAAAGGTCCTTAATGTTCAAATTAAGACCTAAAAAGTACAAATGTAAAGGTACAAAAGTGCACCTTAAAGGTACTTATGTCCACCTGTGTGGTGCAAAAGTGTACCCGTTGAAAAGGTAGCACCGCAGTGACAAATTTTATACCTATATTTTTTAGTGTATATCACAAATTTCTAAGAGAAAAGAAAATTGCATTCATGTTCACCTTTCACTACGTCTTTTACCACTAATTAATCCTTAAAATACATTAACTTGAGGTACAGAACTACTTATTTCTTATTGTCAGAGAAATTTACAACATTAAAGAAATAGTTCAGAATTCTGTCATCGTTTCACAAACCAGTTTAAGTTTTTTCTTCTGTTGAACACAAAAGAAGATATTTGAAGAATGTTGGAAACTGGTAACCCTTGACTTTCGTTTGCTACTATGGTTACATGTTTTCAACATTCTTTGAAATACCTTCCTTTATGTTCAACAGAAGAAAGAAGCTCATAAAGGGTCAGAAAGACTTGAGGGAGAGTAAATAATAAGTAAATTTCATTTTTAGGTGAACTATCCCTGAATAAACCTTAAGTGTGTATTTCATCAAGCTCACAAACATTTTATAGAAGATCTTTTGTTTTTAAGATTGTCAAAAAGTTGAACCTCAGACAGATATTATCCTCTCCTAACAAACCAAACGTCAATGAAAAGCTTCTTTATTCAGCTTTCAGATGATGTATAAATCTATAAATGTGTAAAAAAACATCTGATTTTGTGGTCCAGGCTAACATTTATTCATTAAGCTTTTATCCAAAGATATTCATAATACACTACATTGAATCTTACACGGTTAATACCCATTGTGAACGCCATACTGTACTATTTGAGCTACAGGATTTCATAGTCTACAGTATAGAATAAACTGATCCTTCTATTACACTCTGAATAATGCATGCTTTTATATCATGTATTCCTTAAAGGGACAGTTCACCCCCCCAAAAAATGACATTTACTCACTATTTACTCTCCTCAAGTATTTCCAAAACCGTTATGAGTTTCTTTCTTCTGTTAAACACAAAAGAAGATGTTCTGAAGAATGTTTGATGCCTGTAACCATTGACTTCCATATAGTAGGAAAACTAATGGAAGTCAATGGTTACCGGTTTCCAACATTTTTCTAAATATCTCCTTTGTGTTCAACAGAAGAAAGCAGCTCAAACTGGTTTTCTGAAAGCAAAAGTATGAGTAAATGTTGACATTATTTTATTTTTATTTTTTATTGGGGGGGTGGGGGGGATAAATAAGTAATTAACCTTAAGTTAATGCATCCTAAGGATTAATTAACAATAAAAGATGTGGTAAAAAGTGGACATGAATGAAAATATTTCACATAAAATATTCAGTTTGGGGTTTATTTTCTTGGAAATGTATAGTAATTATGTTTAATTAACCAATAATTCAAAGAATTCAGCCGGTTGTGTGATATAATGTACATTTATTCATAATATATCTCTCATAAAAAAGATTTAATGACATATTTTTTGAAAATACTATATATTTTTTTCTAATTGTTTCCGTAAATATCTTCTGTTGTGTTTAATGGAGGATAGAAACTCTTAAAGGTTTGATAATTCTGTCATTATTTTATGACATAGAGTTTCTTTCCTCTGTTTAGTACAAAAGAAGATATTTTGAAGAATGTTGGAAACCTGTAACCATTTGACTTCATAGTAGAAAAAAAATACTATGGAAGTCAGTGGTTACCGGTTTTCCAACATTCTTCAAAATATCTTCCTTGTCTTCAGGAGAAAGCAACTCAAAGTGGTTTGTAAAGAGAGAGTAAATGATGAGAACTTCTCTTTTTGGGTGAACTAACCCTTCAATATTCATATAAAAAAGTCTGAAACTGATCAAACACAGTATAAATCTATATTCAAAGGTCGGAGATGTCAATATCATGAGTGTTTAGATCTAGTGAACTGTGTAGATATGTATTCCAGTTTTCTTCAGTCAGAATCTGTGTTGATCTGCAGGTGAGGAGCTGCAAGTGTGGAGCTCCTGCAAACCTCAGATTGGGTTTCAACTGAATTCAGGCTTCAGCTGCAGCTCAATCCTCAACCACACACTCAAAACTGACAAATCTGCTGCTGGATTCGCAGGGCACATTTAAAGGGACGGTTCACTAAAAAATGCAGTTCGGTCACTTGTTCCAAACCTGTTTCAGTTTCTTTCTTCTGCTAAACACACAGAGGAGTATATAGTGAAAGAAAAAAACGCTTCCATAGTATTTTTTATTCCTTTTGTTTATGTCAGGAGGGGTGTTTCAATATAAAAATGCTAGTGAAATGTTATAAAGGTTTGATGACATCTCGATTACATAATATTCAGCAATTTACAGCTTTGCTTGTGGAATAACAGCTATTCTTCTAGGATTACAACCCCAACTCAGAATAAACTGGGGCAGTGTGGAAAACGCAAATAAAAAAGTAGTGATTTCTGAATTTACAATTTAGACAATACATCAAACATGATTTAATGTGTTCCTCATCATTTTTATTGTTGTTTTTTTCATAGTAAACACGCATTACAATTTTGGTTCTTGCAACACATTTAAAAACAAGTTGTAACAGTAAAGCATTTCCCACTCTGTAATGTTTCCATTCCTTTTACGACACTTAAAAGACGTTTAGGGACTGAAGACACCAAGGGATGAAGTGTTTCAGGGGTATTTCTGTCTCCATTCTCTCTACAAACAAGTCTTAAGGTGGGCAACAGCACGGGGTTCCCGTTATCACATTTTGCGCTTCAAAATGCACCACACATTCTCTATTGGAGACAGGTCGGGACTGCAGGCAGGCCAGTCAAGTACCTGTATCCTCTTCCTCCGCAGCAGGGCTGTGCATGGGTGGGTGTCCCTGGAAAGAAGGCAGAATGTCGTGCTCCAAAAATCTCGATGTACTGTTCAGCATTAATGATGCCATTACAGAAGTGCAAGTTACCTTTGCCAAGGGCACTGACACAACCCCATACCATGACACACCCTGGCTTTTGGACTTGCTGCTGGTAACAGTCTGGATGATCCTTTTCTTCTTTGGTCCGGGGCACACGGCGTCCATTTCTTCCAAAAAAATACCTGAAATGCTGATTCATCTGACCACAGTACACGTTTTCCACTGTGTGATGGTCCATCCCAGATGCCTCTGAGCCAGAGAAGTCGGCGGCGCTTCTGGACACTGTTAACATAGGGCTTCCTTTTGGCGCAGGACAGTTTTAACTGGCATTTGTGGATGTAATTATATATTGTGGTACTTGATAAAGGTTTGCCGCAGTACTCCTGAGCCCATGTGGTGATATGGCTTATAGATGAATGAGGATTCTTGATTCAGCGCCGCTTGAGTGGGTCGGGATCACTGATGTTCAGCTGAGGCTTGCACCCTCGTCCTTTACTCACTGAATCTTCCTTGAATCTTTTAATGATGTTCTGCACTGTTGAAGGTGAAATATCCAAATGTCTTCCTCTCTTCTCTGAGGAACATTGTTTTCAAACATTTCAATCCTTTTCTCCTGTATTTGTTGCCAACTGTGATCCTCGGCCCATCTTTGCTCCTAAAGGACTAGACCTTTATTGAATCTGCTTTTGTACCAAATCATAATTACAATCACCTGTTGACATCACCTGTTTCACATCACATCATTATTTAACCACTTTACCTGATTACTGCCCTAAATTGTTCCTGTCCCAACCTTTTTTCAAGTGGTGCTCACTGCAGAGCCACTTGGGCAGAGCTGAGGTCCAGCAAAGGGGAGCTCGAGCTCCAGCTCCTCCTTCCTTGCACTTCTTCTACGAGTGATGTCACTGGGGGTTGGGGTTAGGGGTGGGATGTCTCCCTTTTTTTGGAATGTGTTGCAGGTCTGGATGATGGGAAAGGATATATATTTGCAAATGAAATGAAGTTGATAAAATTGAATATTTAGCGTTCATATTGTCTGCAATGAAAATCAAAGTAAATTCGGAAATCATTACCTTCTTTTTATTTACGTTTTCCATACCGTCCCAACTTTTTCTGACTTGGGGTTGTAAACATTGGCGTTGTCTAGTCTAGAAAAAGGTATATAAACGTACAAAAGCATGACAAGTGTTTGGTTATTTGATTATTTGAAGAACTAAGTAGGGTAAATTAAAGATATAAGGGTAAATTGGGTCATGAGTAGTACATAATAAAACCAAAATTGTCTTACTGAAATAAATAACTACATACTCATAATCATAAACAGCTATATGTTTCTATTATACAGCTATGTTCCTAGCATCTAGCATTTTTAGTTGTAGTCATTAGCCTGCTAGCCACTAAGCCTCCTAATATTTCCCATATATGAACTCAACAGCATATGACTAGACTACATGTACAGTACACGCCGCAGACTGAACTCTTGTTATTATGAATATGTGGTAATTATACCTTCGGGGATTTTTTGTGTTGTTCCTCAGATTGTAATCTCACCTCGCGGTTTAGCTTCCTGTGAACAATAAATGCCGAGATCGTTTTTGGTGAAGAGTAAGAGGGCGGGGCATCACTCTGCTAGCCCCGCCCACTCCGAACATTATCATCGTGATGATCATCATGAGGACGGTCTGGAGCCGCTGCCTGGTTCATCCGGCGAGAAACGGGCGGAGAAGAAGAGCGAAGCACTGCAGGTACAGCAACTGGAGGACAGAAAATACTTACATTGTGTTATTCTGAGAATTTTAAGGCACTCATACTGAAATTACATTCACCTTTAGCCTACTAGCGGCAGGAGAACTTCACAACAAAACTCCTATAACGAACATAACTGTGAGTTGAAAGAGTCCATGTGAGTCTATGAAATATATACCATATGAATACATTAGCGGCACGATATTGGGAAAAATGCGATATATACATATATTTTTGGAATATATATTGCGATATACACTCGCTGGCCACTTTATTAGGTACGGCTCGTTAGCTCAAATTTCTAATCAGCCAATCACATGGCAGCAAATGTATTTAGGCATGGTCAAGACGATCTGCTGCAGTTCAAAGCGAGCATAAGAATGGGAAAGAAAGGGGATTTAAGAGACTTTGAACGTGGCATGGTTGTTGGTGCCAGACGGGCTGGTCTGAGTATTTCAGAAACTGCTGATCTACTGGGATTTTCACACACAACCATCTCTAGGGTTTACAGAGAATGGTCTGAAAAAGAGAAAATATCCAGTGAGCGGCAGTTCTGTGGGGGCAAATGCCTTGTTGATCCCGGAGGTGCTAGTGTGCTCCAAAACAGTGACTCCAAAAAAGCTTGGAGTCACTTCCGGCTAAATGGATCAATGATTTTTTTTTTGCCCCATCTCATGCTTCAGTTTCTCATCAAATCCTCTGACCAATCAAGCGCTCTCTAGTGTCTAACATGCACCACCCCCTTCAAGGCGCTTCACATTTGATTTCATCTGGTGCTCTTGAGCTCAACCACTCTCACTGAGATGAAGACAAAACACTATTGGCAGTTTTTTTTAAAGGGGAGGGGCTACTCTATGCCCCGCCCTCTCTTCATGTTTCAGTTCAGATTGTCAAATTTCGAATAAAAAATTCACATTTAAAAGCTCTTCACGATACTATTTTAATCTATTTTATCATGTCATCATTATAGCACGCTGACATCTGCTGTGTATGTTTGCAGTGAAGCAGTGTGCTTCTCCAATGTCTGAGCTGTCGCCTGCTGAAGCGGACAGAGAACGCGATATGGAGCGTTTGATTCAGGCTGTGCTCTGTCACCATCCGCTGTCCAGCGTCCAGACGCCAATCTGCGAGTGTCCCGTCTGCCAGAAGGTGATCAAGTTTGGTTGCTAAAAGTGGCTAAATGACGTCATTGTGTGAAGTTTGGTTTGTGGTTTGGGCCCTGCTAACAGTGACTGAGGTGAAGCTGGTTTTATATTCACACATTCAGACTTTCTCCTTAATTATATGACTTCAGAAAGTCATTCTTTGCAAATTCAACAGGGAAATCATATTAGCAGACAATGACTATCAAAGTACAACATTGTATACAGTTAAATAGTGCTGATGTTGTTTTGAAGTCAAACTTAAATGTGATTTCAGAATGAATATTTAAAGTAAATTATGGTAAACATGTGGTAAAAAAAAAGTGGTAAAAAATATGGGGACTGTAAAATTGAACAAACGTGCGAAAATAAAACCAACCATTCATTAATTCATTTTCCTTTGACTTGGTCCCTTATTTCCGCTGTGGTGACCCCTGATATTATTATCAGGGGTCACCACAGCGGAATGAACCACCAACAATTCTGGCATATGTTTTACACAGCGGATGCCTTTCCAGCCGCAACTCAGTATTGGGAAACACCCATACAAACATACATTCACACACACTGCGGCCAATTTAGTTCATCAGTTCCCCTATAGCGCATGTGTTTGGACTGTGGGGGAAACCGAAGAACCTGGCGGAAACCCACACCAACACAAGGAGAACATGCAAACTCCACACAGAAATGTCAACTGGCCCAGCCGGGACTCGAACCAGCAACCTTCTTGCTGTGAGGCCACAGTGCTAACCACTAAGCAACCACTATACCTCAATAAAAAAGTATTTTGGAATATTTGTTGTATTTTTTAAATTAGTTTAGATTCATTCGATTGACTATTTAAGAATCAGCGGATATTATTTATGCACTTATTAATGGGTAAATTTGCTACTTTTACCGTCATCCAATGTTTTGCTCCTTATCAGTTAGGGTCGTCGGTGGGCAAAAGTAACCCATCATGATTTTCTTAAACAATATTGTAATTTTGATCCTAATCACGATTTTGACTCACACAGACAGTGTTTTACGACGGAAAACAATTGGATCTTTCAGTGTGGTATGATTTTAAAAAGGAGGCGTGGCACCCAACCCCGCCCCTATACCAATCTATCATTGGGGGATAAGCAAATTGTATGAATGTGATCCCACGAATTCATGCGAATTAGCCACTAAATCAACAAGTTACGAATTGTCGTGGGATCGAGTTGATATTTAACTTGTTTTAACTCCAACTTAACAATAAGTACGTTTACATGGACACCAATAATCCGATTTTGATACGATTAAGACAACACTCTGATTAAGAGTCTACCATGTAAACAGCGATTTTTGATTAATTTAATTCGATTAAGGTCATAATTGAACTACAGAGAAATGGAATTAAGACATGTGGAGTATGCAGATATTAGTGGCATTATTGAAGTGCAGTACAGACATGTAAACGCCGTAATCAAACTATTATCGTCATGTAGGGCTATTCGCCGCATTTTGCGACAGGATAGTCTATACACACACGGCTGTTTGACACTTATCTGCACCTACCGAGTCAGTGAAGCATTCAGCATGCGGTATGAACTTCCATTAAAACTACACTCTTCCAGCAGTTCCTTGCATCCAATATCTCGTTTGTCATGGGGGCATGCATGAAATGTTCCCGAATGAAAGTGAAAGTGCCAAACTGCAGTAAAAGTCGACAAATTAAAAATGAAACACCCGAAATTACATTAAACTCCAGGGGAAATGTGGATAGCGCGGCGACGCAATGACGTTAATCGAATTATGCGCTATAACATGTAAAACGTGATCGTGAAAGTAACATTCAAAAAGCAGCTCATGTAAACATCTTAATCTTATTACTGTCTTAATTAGATTAAGGCAAATAATTTGATTACTGTTGTCCATGTAAGCGTAGTCATTGGCTTTGCTTGTTGTTGCCATCAGCCTAGTGGTTAAGTGCGTCGTCATATAGCACCATGATGCTCACGGTGACCTGAGTTCGATTTCCGGCTCAATCTGATCCTTCCTGTCTGTCCTCCACTATCCTATCCCAATAAAAGGCGAACACCCCTAAATAAAACAATGGCTGTGCATTTGTAATACATTTCAGGGATGGCATCCAACTTTGCGATGGCAGTTGGCATCTCTTATCAAGATTTTTAATCAAAATCTGCTTTCACTCTTGACTGGCAGTGTTTCTCTGATGAATCTGATTGGGCGAAATATGCTTAGCCACGCCCCTACAACCGTTAATTATCTGTGAGTGAAAGATGAGAGGCGGAGTTAAAAATATAACCCTGCCCCCCTGCTGAAAAATCCAGCTTAAACCAGCCTAGGCTGGTTAGCTGGTTTTAGCTGGTCGACCAGGCTGGTTTTAGAGGGGTTTTGGCCACTTCCAAGCTGGTTTCCAGCCATTTCCAGTCTGGTCTTAGCTGGTCAGGCTGGGAGACGACCAGCTAAAACCAGCTTGACCAGCCTAGTCAGGCTGGGAGCCCAGCCTAAACCAGCTATGTCCAGCTTAAACCAGGCTGGTCAAGCTGGTTTTAGCTGGATTTAGCTGGTCATTGCTGGTCAGCTAAGACCAGGCTGGAAATAGCTGGAAACCATCCTGGAAATGGCCCAAACCCCTCTAAAACCAGCCTGGTCGACCAGCTGAAACCAGCCAACCAGCCTAGGCTGGTTTAAGCTGGATTTTCAGCAGGGCCCCTACTCAATATTCAGTTTCAGTGAGAAATACATCATCATGCTGAAATAAAGGTGTAGAACAACTTGTGATATTAACATGATTACTTCTGCAGCTCCTGTCGTCTGCTGTGGGTTTGGCATCTCACCTGTGCAAGTCACATGTCAGCAGGCTTGCTCTCCCATTGGCTGGTTCTACGGGCCCCGCACAGCAGCATTATGGGTACAGACCCACTGGAATGCTCAGGATGAGAGTGAGTACTGAACACCGCATGTGTTTACTACAGTACTCCACAGTGCACACTATATAGTAATAGTAGTTAGGGACTGACTCAATTATTAGCTACACTGTAAAAATAAAAGTTAATTCACAGTTGTGAATTGCATTATGGGATGTTGATCTCTGCTCTGTTGACTTTTGATGTTGAAAATTCAACTCTACAATTTAGCAAAGAGACTTTTATTGACATTTTAGTAGTTTGAAATAATAATATGATGTATAAGAACTAATATCTAGAGAAATAAGCCTGTAAAATATCAGAAAATGTGCTGGCAGTTCATTACAAGGTGTTTGTAGCGTAATATACAACACCAACCCAGATGATATAGCACTTTAACCCATTTAATCCCACTGACAACTAAAGCTATAAGTAATTTTCTACATGTTATCCATGTTTAATTTCTCAATGACATGTGCGCAAACAACCAAATAAAAGATTTCAAGCACTTCACGAGTTCACACTTGCAATAGTTTCAGAATAAGGCGTATTTGGCGTGCTGTCCGGGGAGAGGGTTCTGAGCTCGGGGAAGACACCCAAACTCGAGTTATTCCTCTTATCAGGAAACAGAGAGGAATTGTGATTCGAGCGAAGTATCTAGCCCGGCCCCAGAACGCTCTCCCCGGGATTGTAATGCTTAAGAGGTGAGGTGACGGGGTGGTGGAGGGATGCTAAAGTCGTAAGATGCTGCAGGTAAGACAGCTTTGGTGTATATATAGGGGTTTGGTCAAGAACTGATTGGATAACAGAATAATTGTCAATGACGTATTTGATACTGAAACTTCTGCGCGTGCTCCTCCAGAAATTTGTTTATAAAACATCACTAAAAAAAGGAATTGATTTACTTCCTATCACATGAAGCTTTTAACTTCCTACCCCCTTTTTTTACTTTTTATATTTTTCTCAAAGTGTCTTCTTTCCTATGATACCTAATTGTTTGTAGCTGACTAGGGTCAATAATTGTTACCATTTAAAAGTTAGGTAGGTGTAAATCCCCAACCTGGCTAACAGGTTAGCACAGCTATATGCATGACACCATTTTAAAAGATTTGGGCACAAATGGGTTAAAGCAGGGGCGGGAACCTTTTTTCAGCAAAGAGTCATTTCTGATTTTTTTTTAGCAAGTGCATTTTTGTAAAGAGCCATTAGGATGTACAGTTGTGGTCAGAATTATTAGCCCCCCCTTTAATTTTTTTGTTCTTTTTAAAATATTTCCCAAATGATGTTTAACAGAGCAAGGAAATTTTCACAGTATGTCGGATAATATTTTTTCTTCTGGAGAAAGTCTTATTTGTTTTATTTCGGCTAGAATAAAAGCAGTTTTTAATTTTTTAAACACCATTTTAAGGTCAATATTATTAGCCCCTTTAAGCTATTTTCTTGATAGTCTACAGCAGTGTTTCCCAACCCTGTTCCTGAAGGCACACCAACAGTTCACATTTTCAATCTCTCCCTAATTAAACACACCTGAATCAACTTATCATAACATCAGAAGAGACTCCAACACCTGAAGTTAATGGGTCAGAAAAGGGAGACATCCAAAATATGTACTGTTGGTGTGCCTTCAGGAACAGGGTTGGGAAACACTGGTCTACAGAACAAACCATCGTTATACAATAACTTGCCTAATTACCCTAACCTGCCTAGTTAACCTAATTAACCTAGTTAAGCCTTTAAATGTCACTTTAAGCTGTATAGAAGTGTCTTGAAGAATATCTAGTCAAATATTATTTACTGTCATCATGACAAAGAGAAAATAAATCAGTTATTAGAAATGAGTTATTAAAACTATTATGATTAGAAATGTGGCGGTTCATTCCACTGTGGCGACCCCGGATTAATAAAGGGACTAGGCCAAAAATAAAATGAATGAATGAATGTTTTGAAATGTGTTGAAAAAAATCTGTTCAACTGTTAAAAAAAATGAACAGGGGGGCAAATAATTCAGTGGGGCTAATAATTCTGACTTCAACTGTATGTATATATATCTCAAAATGCCTTTTTAAAAATGCTAAAGTATCACTATAAATTACTAAAAATTATTATAGTAATACTATTATTTGTAATATTACGATAAATAATACAGGTTTAAACAAAACCTTAATATATGTCCATGCACAACTCAAAAATAAACAAATATCAATACGAAGCATCGTGTTGAGCAAGTCCATGAGTGAAAAACAATTTATAGTATTTTCATTTTCACCATCACCTCTCATGAATGTTTTTTGAGTTTAACTTACCATAGAAATGTAAGTTGTTTGCCCTTTATTGGTGTCGCAATTCAAGTTTATCCACATTACCACAAACACACATTGGTCGAAACGTCCTTTTATTGTTAACTGAGTTCTTATTCATTGTGCTGTGTGTAATTACAGTTTAAAGGGCACTGTGATTGTATTTTTGATAGGAAACTGATTTTTAGTGATGGTTATAGCTTTTTAAACAGTAAAATATTATTGAAGGAACACAGCTGGAGAGCCACATATTTTTGGTCAAAGAGCCACATGTGGCTCGAGAGCCATAGGGAACCCATTAGGCTACCAAGTATTAAACGTATTGTTAAAAGTATTAAACATGTTCATAAAAGTCACTTTTTACAACTTTTCCATAGATATATATATATTAGATATCGCATACGGACCCTGAGCATGCGTCAATAGCGCCGCCATATTTGTACAGTGCTCCCAGCACATTCAACCGCATTAGTCAAGCCAATGTGAGGGTGCTGGACTTTAGGGCTGTGTACGAGTGTAGTAACGAGCAAACAAAGTAAACAAAGCACAAAGGCAGAACATTTCATAGGTAAGCTTTAGTTTCTTACGATTTTGTATATTATAAACTTTTGTGCTAAACAACTAGCGTTATTAATGATAATACAGTCGCTTACTGCCCTGAGCATAAGGCAAAGTAGCATCAACTCGCACTAAATACTAGGCTTATGCTAGTTTTGCTGACTAAAATAAGCAAACAATGTAAATAAAATATGACAACAAGAGGCTGCGGTGCCAGAAACTGGTATTATTGTCGGCTAAGCGAACGAGTCGTTCATAACGGAGATTCATTCACAAACGAATCGCTCCCTCAGTTAGAATGAGAAGTGAATACAGGAGGGGGGGGGGGGGGGGGGTGTTTAAGGACACGGATTAGATTATATTTAACAGGGAGGGGGGATAAAACATTTATCCATGACATAAACACACACTCTTTGTCGGCAATGCTCATGCGGCCACTTATACATCTTTGTATAATTTGTAATTTTAAAAAAATTAGCATAATGACCACCGGGAAAACTCCTGATCATAGATATATGTGTGTATATCTCTGGATCTGGATGGCTAATCCTCCACTGCACCTTGGTCCCACATTCATTTCAAAGGAGCGCTACCCTGTACTAAAATGGCAGCTCTACTGACGCATTCCTTCCAATAGACAACAACAGCGTAGGCGACATCTAATGTAAACATCTATGAACTTTTCAAGGTAAAAAGATGCTGGAAGACAGATCAAGATCCCATAATGCAATTCAAAAGCAGAAATAAATGAGGAAAAATAAAAACATTAATCCTAAATACATTGAACTATTTGGACTATGCTGTATGCAGCATTCACTTGGACTACACCTCCCATAAGGATCTGCACCTCACAGCTGAAACAGGTTATCAATCTGGGCACTGGCATACACGCAGCTACAGATCATTAACACGGATTATATACACACTATATAAACACCACACCACACTCGGATTTTGTTTTGGTGTCGTAGCCTTAGTTTGCGTTTCTTGTGAGTCTTGTGTGATGATTGTGTGAGTTTGCGGCATCTGTAGCGTCACTGAATGTGTGTTTCAGGAGCGCAGTTTTGCCTGTAAGGTGTGCGGGAAGGTTTTTAAGAGGTCTTCGACTCTTTCCACGCACCTGCTCATCCACTCGGACACGCGGCCGTTTCCCTGTCCATACTGCGGCAAGAGATTCCACCAGAAATCTGACATGAAGAAACACACCTTTATACACACAGGTAACACACATATAAATAAATACATATGCACACATCCACAAACATACAAAAACATACACACATATACACAATACAATAATGTAAAAAAAAAAGTGTGTGTGTGTGTTGGCTGTTCTCCTCCAGGTGAGAAGCCGCACGTGTGTGTGGTGTGCGGTAAAGCGTTCAGTCAGAGCTCCAATCTGATCACACACAGCAGAAAACACAGCAACTACCAGCCGTTCAGCTGCTCGCACTGCTCCCTAAGCTTCCAGAGGAGACTGGAGCTGCAGCGCCACCTGCAGGACACTCACAGCTCGCTCTACCACTGCTCCTGACACACGGAGAGAGGGAGATTTAGAAAAATAAACTTCCTTCAACAATATTTAAAGCACAAATGAAATCAAAACGAACCATATGATTTTGTTAGCTAGTTTTGTGGTGAACAATTTATCTGCGAGCGTCATTAAGACAAGTTACAATAGTCTGTAACCTAAAACTCAAATCTGAAATGCACAAAATAAGGACTTTTTCATTAACTGATCTTTGTGTATCTTTATTTCTCTTTTGTTATATTTTTAATACTCATATTAAGTCTTTTTATCCTTTCTTATTTGTGTTTTTATTTATCACAAATCTAATTGTATGTTTTTGTTTACGTTTATACCAGTCAAAAGTTTAGGGTCTGTTTTTTTTTTCTTCGTTTTTTTCTTTCTTTTTTCTTTTTTTAAAGAAAATTATTGTGTTGATGAAGGCTGCATTTATTAAATGTAAAAAAAATTTGTTAAACTATTAAATATTTCTAAAAAAAATATGAAATAACTGCTTTTTTATTGTATATAGTTTCAAATAAAATGATTCTTTCATTCATACATTTTATTTTCAGCTTAGTCTCTTTATTAAACAGGGGTTGCCACAGCGGAATGAACCACCAATTAATCCAGCATATGTTTACGCAGCGGATTAAATTATTACTTCAGTCATCATTGCTTTTATTACTATAACCATTAATAATAATAATAATAATAATAATAATGATAATAATAATGATATTAATAATTAATATTAGAGTGTTTTCTGAAGGATCATGTGACTCTGAAGACTGGAGTAATGAAGCTGAATATTCATCTTTAAAAATCACTGGAATAAATTATTAAATTAAATGATAAACTTTTGGGGCGCTGTCACCTCACAGCAAGATGGTCGCTGGTTCGAGCCTCGGCTGGGTCAGTTGGCGTTTCTGTGTGGAGTTTACATGGGCTGTTTCTCAATATGCGTTCTTCAGCGGTCTTGCATCCTCGTGTAACATCATTGTCAACTGCCAAAGTTCAGTTCCAATACTCAAGACAGCAAAAACAGAGGACGCGGGAAACTTCCCGGAGGTGTTCTTGATATCGAGGACGCGCTGATGCAGACTTGAGTAGCGAACTTGCTCTAGAAGTCCTAGAAGTCATTGCGACTGGAAGTCATTAGTTTTATTATTAAAGTTTAGAGATATCACTTAATTACTTCAGGATTTTCCTTAAATGAAACTGTGAATATAAACATTACCATAAAAGTTTTAATAAATGAATAAACACATTAAGGGTGTTTGTTTGCTGAAATTCATATTAAAATCTGTTTTATTTAGATTGTGCAACAGATATTTGTCCTGTCTTTATGCATAGTAAACATATATAAAAAGGGGAAAAACAAAAAATCGTTGTATGAATGCTGTAACGTTTAAATTATTTACCATTAAAACACCTGAAGGTCACGTGAACATCAGGAAGAACGCAGCATCTCATTTCTCACAGGACGCGTTCTCTGTTCTCGCGGTCTCCTGAGTTCATTCTTCCGAGGACACCTGGCAAGACCGGTCTCCACAAGAATGCAAGTCCGATCTCTGCGTTCTTGCAATTGAGAAACAGCCATGTTCTCCCCGTGTTGCCGTGGGTTTCCTCCATGTGCTCTCCGGTTTCCACCATTTAACTCGGCAGCCATCTTTGAAACGCCTCTCGAGCAGTATTCTCGGGCATTCTCTCTGAATGGGAAAACATCAAATTCTCCAAAACTTATGACGCCAAAACGCCAAACTTATAATTGAATTTCATTGTAGAATTCACCAATAAAGCTAAACAACATCTGTCTCATATGTTTCGTTTCTAAATGTTCAAATCACACAAAATCTGCAGAATCTCACGTCTGGTCCAAGCCCCTCCTCCTGAGTAATGTCAGTCTATAGTGATCGATGATTGACTCCTGTACTAGAAGGTGGGCTTTATTAACCATATAGCGATCGACGATTGGATCCTGTACTAGAAGGTGGGCTTTATTAACCACGTAGCGATTGACGATTGGCTCCTTTACTAGAAGGCGGGCTTTATTAACCATATAGCGATCGACGATTGGCTCCTGTACTAGAAGGCAGGCTTTATTAACCATATAGTGATCGACGATTGACTCCTGTACTAGAAGGCGAGCTTTATTAACCATATAGCGATCGACGATTGACTCCTGTACTAGAAGGCGAGCTTTATTAACCATATAGTGATCGACGATTGACTCCTGTACTAGAAGGCGAGCTTTATTAACCATATAGCGATCGACGATTGGCTCCTGTACTAGAAGGCAGGCTTTATTAACCATATAGCGATCGACGATTGACTCCTGTACTAGAAGGCGAGCTTTATTAACCATATAGCGATCGACGATTGGCTCCTGTACTAGAAGGTGGGCTTTATTAACCACGTAGCGATTGACGATTGGCTCCTTTACTAGAAGGCGGGCTTTATTAACCATATAGCGATCGACGATTGGCTCCTGTACTAGAAGGCAGGCTTTATTAACCATATAGCGATCGACGATTGACTCCTGTACTAGAAGGCGAGCTTTATTAACCATATAGCGATCGACGATTGGCTCCTGTACTAGAAGGTGGGCTTTATTAACCACGTAGCGATTGACGATTGGCTCCTTTACTAGAAGGCGGGCTTTATTAACCATATAGCGATCGACGATTGGATCCTGTACTAGAAGGTGGGCTTTATTAACCACGTAGCGATTGACGATTGGCTCCTTTACTAGAAGGCGGGCTTTATTAACCATATAGCGATCGACGATTGGCTCCTTTACTAGAAGGCGGGCTTTATTAACCATATAGCGATCGACGATTGGCTCCTTTACTAGAAGGCAGGCTTTATTAACCATATAGTGATCGACGATTGACTCCTGTACTAGAAGGCGAGCTTTATTAACCATATAGCGATCGACGATTGGCTCCTGTACTAGAAGAAGCTGGAAGGGGGTGGGTGGCAAAGTCAGTCCACAGCAGGCTGGCATGATCAGCTAAAGTGTATATTGCGCCCTCTGGTGGATTTAAGCAAGAAGAGAATGTGCAAGAGGAATTTGAGATCTTCAAAAAGCAAACACAGAGGCCTCTGGTTTATTTGCAAAAACAAAAACTGAGCAGACTTACCTCCGGGTAGGTATTTCGCTGTCCCTGGAAATGTAGACCTGGCAATGATTACCCCGCAATGAGCCTGGGTTGCCTAAATTTCAGATGTTCAATATTCAAGTAAGGAAATTCAAAACAATTTTTAATGGCATTTAATATTCAGTTTAATTAAATTACAATTGTTAATAATTCAAATGAACACAACTCAAACTCAGATTGTTTTGGCATGTTTTAAGCTCCATACTAAGATTCATTCCCGATCAGTGAACCAATTCAGTTTGATTCTCCACTCTGATTCTGAATCCAGCAGTTTGATTCACACTTGATTCAAAACCAAAGTTCCGGAAAAGCTTTGGAAAGCATCAAAAACAGGCATAACTAGTTCTGATGTTCATGATTTGACCTTTATTAATAACAACGCTGTAATACAACAAATCTAGAAGAACATGCTGAACTCTGGAAATGCCACTTTGTTTCTTATTTTCTCATGTTTAAAGGGACGGTTCACCCAAAAATGAAAATTCAGTCATCATTTACTCGCTCCATATCTGTTTCTTCTGTTGAACACAAAAGAAGATACTCTGAAAAATGCTGAGAAAATAAACAGCCATTGACTTCCATGCTATATATTTTTATCTCTACTATGGAAGTAAAGCTTTCCAGCATTCTTCAGACTATCTAGATTTGTGCGGAAGAAAGAAATATTGAGTGTATGTAAATGATGATGAATTTGTTTTTGGGTGAACTATCCCTTTAAGAAATAAGTCAATACATTTCTGAGGAGTTTATTTTTTTAATACACTTTAGAAACACAAGTGTCTATGTAAGCACTATAACACATTCATTATACAACAATGGAGCGATCGTTTAATAACTTAAAGAATATTAAAGAAGCACAAATCTTACATATAAATCTAGGAGATGATTTTACACACCAACAATACATCAGCAGCAAAACAAATGTAGAATCAGTCACAAATTTCTGTGTTTAGTGATTCACTTGTGTTGATTTCCGATTGTGAGTTGCATTATAGGATGTTGATCTCTGCTCTGTCGACTTTTGATGATGAAAATTCAACTCTAGTTTAAAAAAAGTGACTTTTATTGACATTTTAGGAGTTTGAAATGATAATATAATGCATAAGAAATACTATAAGTCTGTATATATACACTGTAGCATAATATACAACACCAACACAGACAATATAGCACTGCACACTATTACACGTGTTCAGAAAAGTCAGTTTTTACAACTTTTTAATGTTGGACGTTGTTGGAAGAAAGATCAAGATCCCATAATGCAATTCAACAGCAGAAATAAATGAAGAAAAATAAAAACATTAAATCACAAACTATGGAAAACTGCTAATTTACAGATATTTATTACAGTGTACAGAATGCAGGAATCACAAACATGTTCGGTTCTGTTAATTTCCTAAAAGTTGCGTGTATCGTTAACGTCATGGAAACTGCTGGTTTCCTCCATTAGTATCGGTGGGTTTATGAAGCCGGGGTTTGGTACGGTGGTCTCTATAACACTGATTCTCTGGGTCAAATCATGCCTCCCTGAAAAAACAAATAACAAACATGTTTTATGTTGGGCACGTTATTTCAGCCTGATCTCACGAGGAAACGTAAGTATTTTACGTTTTGTCAGTTTAGTGGCTAATTCGTACGTGTTTAGTCTTACGAAATTGCACGATATTAAAAAAGAGGCGTGGCACCTAACCCCACCCCTAAACTCAACCGTCATTGGGGGATGAGCAAATCGTACTAAATTGTACGAATTAAATCATACGAATTTGTACGAATTAGCCACTAAATCAAAAAGTTACGAATTGCCGTGAGATTGTGTTGGTTATTTTCACCACACAGG
This sequence comes from Danio aesculapii, assembly GCF_903798145.1. Classification (NCBI taxonomy): domain Eukaryota; kingdom Metazoa; phylum Chordata; class Actinopteri; order Cypriniformes; family Danionidae; genus Danio; species Danio aesculapii. Next base: position 4,742,181 of record NC_079437.1, on the reverse strand, counting down.
CTTTTTGGGAACATGTGCCCAGGGCTACATTTTTGGAAACCGTGAAATGTTTCGTTTTGTGTGCAAAAAGCCTGTAACAATAATCAATTTACAGTGGGGGAAATAAAAACACGTCAGCATTTTTCACAGAAAACATATTTCTAGAGGTGCTTTTGACTTCGAATTTTCCCCAAATATTAGTAACAACCAAAGTAATCAATATATGCAAAGAAAACAAATCTAATTAGTTTACAAATGAAGTTCTGTGTAATAAAATGAAATGACGCAGGGAAAAGGAATTGAACAGAAATGGAGGTGTAGTTCGGCAGCGAAAGCCCAGACAGCAGCTGAAATCTCTCAGTGGTTCTTCGGCAACCCTCTGCCCTTCCTCAGTGTAAATGAATATCAGCTGCTTCAGTCGAACATCTACATTAGCAAGAGGATGGACATTTCAGCAAGACAATGATCCAAAACACAGCCAAGGAGACTCTCAAATGCTTTCAGAGAAAGACAATCAAGCTGTAGAATGGCCCGGCCAATCACCTGAGCTGAATTTAATAGAAAACACAAAATAAAGATCAGATCTGATAGACGAGACCCACAGAACTACGAAGGTTTTGACACTCTGTTGAAGTTTGTGAGAAACTCCAGCCTGATCTCATGAGGAAACGTAAGTATTTTATGTTTTGTCAGTTTAGTGGCTAATTTGTACGAATTCGTACGAAAATTTTAAAAAGGAGGCGTGGCACCTAACCCCACCCCTAAACCGTCATTGGGTGATGAGGAAATTATACTAAATTGTACGAATTAGATCATACGAAATCATTCGAATTAGCCACTATATCAAAAAGTTACGAATTGCTGTGAGATTGCGTTGGAAACTCACACCTAAGCAATGCATGAAACTTCATTCTCCATATGAGAGGCGTCTTTCAGCTGCCGTCACCAAAAAACCTTTTATATAAAGTATTAAACACATTTTAGCAGTTCAGTACTTTCTCCTCGTGTCATTTCATTCTTATTACACAGAAGTCATTTTTCTGGCAAGATCAGTTTGCTCGGTAGCTCGCCTTGTACAATGTCAGATTTGGGACATAGAGCGGACTGGGGTTCGAGTCTGGCAAAAAAAGGCTTCACAAACAAGGTAAAACAAACAAAAAAAGCAGTGTGAAATCATGGTAAAAGCATGGTAAAAGCGCTTTAATCTTCCTGTTTGCTTTTGAAAACACTATAGGTTTAGGTTTAGGGAAGGGGTGTGCGTTACAGTGGATATCAAGCTGATATATTATAGATGCACTCGAGAAGGATGTTGAAATTCATTTACAAGAAATGCCACATATAAGAAAACGTTAGTAACATATTTTAGCTAATTTTAGATAGTCATGTAGTCAGACAGTAACGTATTTTAGATAGTCAAAAATGTCCATAGCGCCCTCTGGTGGATTTATGAGAAATGCCACATGTAAGAAAACATGAGTAACGTATTTTAGGGTATTTTATATAGTCACGTAGTTAGATAGTAACATATTTTAGATAGTCAAAACTGTCCACAGCGTCCTCTGGTGGATTTGTAAGAAATGCCACATATAAGAAAACATAAGTAACGTATATTAGTGTATTTTAGATAGTCACGTAGTGAGATAGTAACGTATTTTAGATAGTCAAAACTGTCCACAGCGCCCTCTGGTGGATTTACAAGAAATGTCACACATAAGAAAACATTAGTAACGTATTTTATTTTAGATAGTCACATACTTGGATAGAAATGTATTTTAGATAGTCAAAAATGTCCACAGCGCCATTTGGTGGATTTAAAAGAACTGTCACATATAAGAAAACATTAGTAATATATTTTAATGTATTTTAGATAGTTGTGTAGTAAGATAGTAACGTATTTTATATCATCAAAAATGTCCACAGCACCTTCTGGTTGGTTTACAAGAAATGCCAAATATAAGAAAACGTTAGTAACATATTTTAGCGTATTTTAGATAATCACGTAATTAGATAGTAACGTTTTTTTTTAAATAGTCAAAAATGTCCACAGCGCCCTCTGGTGGATTTACAAAAAATGCCACATAAAGGAAAACGATAGTAATGTATTTTAATGTATTTTAGAGTCATGTAGTTAGATAGTAACACATTTTAGATGGTCAAAAATGTCCACAGCTCCCTCTGGTGGATTTACAAGAAATGCCAAATATGAGAAAACGTTAGTAACATATTTTAGCATATTTTAGATAGTCACGTAGTTAGACAGTAACATATTTTAGATAGTCAAAACTGTCCACAGCGTCCTCTGGTGGATTTGTAAGAAATGCCACATATAAGAAAACATGAGTAACGTATATTAGTGTATTTTAGATAGTCACGCAGTTAGATAGTAACGTTTTTAGATAGTCAAAAATGTCCACAGCACCCCCTGGTGGATTTACAAGAAATATTGCATATAAGAAAACATTAGTAACGTATTTTAACGTATTTTAGATAGTCACGTAGTTGGATAGTAACATTTTTTGATAGTCAAAAATGTCCACAGCGCCCTCTGGTGGATTTAAAAGAAATGCCACATATGAGAAAATGTTAGTACATATTTTAGCTTATTTTAGATAGTCACGTAGTTGGATAGTAACATTTTTAGATAGTCAAAAATGTCCACAGCACCTTCTGGTAGATTTAAAAAAAATGTCACAAATAAGAAAACAGTAGTAATATATTTTAACGTATTTTAGAGTCATGTCGTTGGATAGTAACCAATTTTAGATAGTCAAAAATATCCACAGCGCCCTCTGGTGGATTTACAAGAAATGCCACATATGAGAAAACATTAGTAACATATTTTAACATATTTTAGATAGTCACATAGTTAGATAGTAATGTATTTTAAATAGTCAAATATGTATACCCTCCAGTGGGTTTGTGAAAGTATTAACTGCAAGCAGACGTAGCCTCAGGTACATATTTACAGATTCTCAAAAATATAGCCCTTAAAAACATCTCCAATTGATAGTTTTCATGTGACGTTTCCCACTGACCACCAAGTGATTTGTCTCTTTTTTAGCCAAGAAGCTGGATAATTGCTGTGCAATAAGATATATCAGTACCAACCGACATGAGAAATGGCCGAGCTGTGCTTCTGTAGAATTCCCTCATAGAAAGATCAGCCAGAAAGGAGAAATTTATGGATTTGTGTCGAATGTTAGCATCATTGACAAATAACAATCTATGCTACAGATAATTATCAGTACATCTGCATGCTTTTTATACAGTTTCGATTCTAATTTGCATGTTAAGTGGAATTAAAATATAAATTGAAACGCAAAGTTAAAGTATAAACAGCAGAAGTGAACGAATAGATATAGTCCCAACCAGGAAATATTACATTTTAGCAAAACAAAACGCCACCAAATATAAAAGCAGACACGAGCTTATGAGCTATAATGCTATCACCAATGACTAAATCTCTGAGGAATATCCACAAGATAAATGTAAACACTGAATTGTAGCTCTGACAGGGACACGAGGGTTTTAAATGACTGAAAAACAGCTGAATATGGATCATACGTGCTCACAATGTACAGTTTGTAATCATATCTCATATTGAATATTCTGTTGATATCTGATACAAATATTCATAGCTTGAAACAGATATAAGCAGATTGTGCTGCATTCTATAGAGATCTCAGTGTAGCCGCCATTGTGGCTCATTGTTTATTAGTCTCCTCACGAGAATGAAATCTATCAATGAGTCCGTGTTGCACATAGTGTGTGTTTGTACCGGTGTGTGTGTAGATGCACCACAGCGCCCCCATCAGACTCAAACCCATCAGAAACGCAGCGAACACCACTAGCAGCACAGAGCCTTCCACTGCACCTGAACACAAGCAAACCACAGCTCTCAGATCAGCGTGACAACAAACACGGTTTTAATGGAAAAAGGGAGTGGGTATTTAACCATTTGATGCCACAAGCTATTTAAAACCACTTCTAATGCGCAATATGAGTCTAAAATGACCCACATACATTTCTTGACCCATTCATACAAGTGAAGAAATTAATATATTACAAAGATATAGAAGTCAGTCGGGTTACTTTAAAACCATATACGCATCAAAGGGTAAATGTGAATGAGTAAGGCTTTTCACAACATATATTCACTATGAAAAATAACTATGGTTTTACTGCAAAATACGAAACAAACCAACAACAACAACAACAAAAAAGCAACAACATACTGTAGTGGTTACAAAAACTAACCATGGTTTTACTATTAATAAAAAAAATGTAAAAAAAAACATGGTTACTGTGTTTACCATGGTAAATAATACCTGCTAATCTAACTAATACTGGTCATGACATCTACATACTGCTATTTTCTGTTGATTTGAAGCGCTCAATATGAATAAAAGCATCTGTTATTGAGTAAATGTAAACGGAAACAACTTATCCACCATGGTTTAACCACACTAACCCTAGTTTAACCATGGTGTTTGTTGTAAAACTGTGGTTATACATACGGTAATCAATGCACACACACTCGTACAGCTTTCTTCACAGAGACTTTCCATAGACATAATGATTTTTATACTGTACAGACTATATATACTATACCTCTACCCCTAAGCAAACCCTCACAGAAAACAATATGCGTTTTACATTTTCAAAGTACTTCATTCGGTGACATTTATAAACCGTTTTTCTCTTGGGGGCTACAAAAATGTCTCCATGAGGTCAAAATTTACTGGTACTGTTATACTTGTAGGGACATGTGGTCCCTAGAATGTAAGGAATACAAGTAAACACACACACACAATGTTTTTTTTTTGTGATTTATGAGGACTCTCCATGATGTAATGTACTTTATACTGTAATAACAGCATATTATATAGCCTTAATAATAATAATGATAATTTCTTTCATAAATATAGCGCTTTTCTGGACACTCAAAGCGCTTTACACATTTTTGGGGGGGATCTCCCCATCCACCAACAGTGTGCAGCATCATCTGGATGATGCGACGGCAGCCATTTTGTGCCAGACCGCACACCAGCTGATTGGTGGAGAGGAGACTGGCTGGAGATAGGTGGAGAGGTACTAAGGCCAGTGGGCAAATTTGGCCAGGTTGCCGGGATTAAACCCCTACTCTTTTTTGGGATTTTTAACAACCACAGAGAGTCAGGAGCTCAGTTTAACATCTCATCTGAAAGACAGCACTCAATGAGCAGTATAAAGTCCCCTTCACTGTACTGGGGCGTTAGGATCCACACAGACCACAGGTTGAGCACCCCCTGCTGGCCACACTAGCATCACTTCAAGCAACCTAGCTTTCCTATGTGGTCTCCCATCCAGGTACTGACCGGGCATAGCCCTGCTTAGCTTCAGTGGGCGACCATGTGAGAGTTGCAGAGAGCTAGCTGACATACCCTACCTCTACCCCTAAACCCAAAACTCACATGTGAAAAAACCCTGTTAAGTATGATTTTAATTACAACGGGACAAGGAATGTCCTCATAAACCACTCCAACGTTGTAATTCCTAGTTCATATCCATGGCACTATACAAATATGTCCTCATAAACCACTTAAACAAGCACACACATACACAATCACAAAAAAGTTGAACAGACTTACAGTAATAAAGCCAGACTGTACTAAATATTAAGGTACACATCTGGATATTGTAAACTGGTTGAAGATCACAGTACTTTCATTTATAGATATTGCAGTAGTTGTACAGTCAAATGAAATCCTTTGCAAAATAACGTGTATATGATCTTCAAAATCTATTAATGACCCAAAATAAATGATTATATTAAACAGAAGACGCACCGGTGGGCGACGGAGCCTGCTCCGACATCTCAGCAGGCGTTTGAGCAAGTTTACCTATAAACACACACACACACACACACACACACACACACACACACATATACAGTTCCAAGTTATGTTGAACACTAATATGTATGTGAATACATCTGCACTGTTCTCTACTCACCAGCAGGGGGTGCCAGAAAGCCAGCTGGATATGTGACCAATACAGGTCGCGACAGATTTCTGTCCTTACACTGTAACAAACACAAACACATGGATAAACAGTTTAACACTCATGATTCCAGGGGGATTTAAGTAGCAAATCTTGTAAATTTTTGTTAATTTTAGTTAATTTTTGAAAGTGTAATTATATTTAGTTTAAATATTACTTGTTAGTTGGCTACTCTTATTGGAATGAGTTTAGTTCTTTGTCATATCGGCCTAGAAAATAGCAACATAACATTGTTTTGTCTGTCTTAATACATGATGTAGCTACAGAAGAGTTTAAGCTTCAAATAGGAAAATAATCAAAACGTTTTGGTCATTTTGAGCGTGATGCTAATGGTCTAATCCGATTCAATGACCTATGCTAAGCTAAGCTAAGGTAAAAGTGCTCCCACCAGACCCGTCCAGATGGTTACTTCTCACTCAAGGCTGTTTATATGCTAATGAGTAAGACTAATGGGCGGGGCTTTCCCCATCTGATGACACATACAAAGGGAGTATGTCAATCAAAGTGTTTCTGCAGACTGTTTTTATAAAGTCTGATTATAAAAAATGTCATTCAGAAATGTTTACCATTAGCGGTGGGATATATTTACGCACTGCTGCCACACAACTGTGATTAAACACTTTATAAAAGTGATTTTTGCATAATAGCTCCCCTTTAAGTAATCATAAGTACCTTTTGTGAAGCCCGAATGTGTGTGAGAGCAGGTATTGGACGTCCGTCAGCACAGGTGTGTTTTGCGGCCCCTGCCGGCCCCTCGTCGGCATCACACACACGTAGCCGGCAGTGCAGGAACTGAATGGAGTTATTAAAGACGGGCCGCAGGACGAAGCTGAAGCGCAGTGCGTTTAAACTCCGGTCTTCATCATAGTTTCGTCTCCTCCGCTCAGCTTTCCTCGCTCTCGGTCTCTTGTGTTTAAAGCGTCTGGCGGTATCGTCTGCACTGTGGAAATAACACAACCCCAAATCAGAAAAAGTTGCAACAATATGGAAGACACAAATAAAAAAAGAAAGTAGTGATTTTTAAAATTACTTTATTTCATTGCAGACAATATGAACACATAATATTTCATGTTCTGTCTGGTCAACTTCATTTTAATTGAGATTTTGGAGCACAATATTCTGCCTTCTTTTCCAGGGACACCCATATTTCAACAAGACCACATTCTGCACATATTTACAGTCCTGGCTGCGGAGGGAGAGGATACAGGTACTTGACTGGCCTGTCTGCAGTCCCAACCTGTCTCCAATAGAGGATGTGTGGTGCATTTTGACATCAAAGACCCCGTACTGTTGCTCACCTTGAGACTTGTTTGCAGGATAAATGGGACAAAATTACACCCTTAACGTCTTTTAAGTGTTGTAAAAAAGGAATGGCAACATTACACAATGGGAAATACATTAAATAATGTTTGTTGTATTGTCTGCTATGAAATATAAGTCAAAGTAACTTTATAAATCACTACTTAAATTTTTTATTTGTGTTTTCCATACTGGCCCAACCTTTCCTGATTTGAGGTTGTAAGTCAAAATTAAGTGAGCTTTTACCTAAAACCATCAAAATAATCTGACAGTGAGCGGGATGAGTAAAATAATCTTATTTCAAACCGAAAACAAGATTCATTTTGCTTACCCCATTGGCAGATGACTTGGCTTGTTTTAAAGAGCCCCTATTATGGGTTTTTGAAAATGAGCTTCCATGCAGTGTGTAACACAGCTCTAAGTGAATAAAACCAGCTGAGGTTTAAATCTGAAAGTGCACCTTGTTTAAAAATATAGATTTTAAAAATAAAGATTTGACTCAGAGTCATTTAAATGATTCTTCGTTCGTCCGGATCTTTTGCCCCGTTCATATCGACATTGACATGAAACAATACCAAATTTGAACTGCTGGATCCGGTAAAACGTGAACGCGCCTTTCCCTTCAGACACTAGCGGAGTGTGTGAGACTGATCATGACTGAAGATGAGTGAACACTAATGAGTGAACGTTCTGCTGATTAATGCAATAATCTACCCTGCAACAGGGGATTCGTCAGCCGTTTGTTAAAGGAAGGATCAGAAAACACTATTGTTGTAACATTATGGGACTTTGTCAGAGCTTGACAGGAACTTGATCAGTATACAGTTCATGGACCAGTTCCTCCATTTCACAAGTGTAGGTAAATGCGATTAAAATGGTTGCCTCCTAGTTTTCTCTAGCTTGCAAATTATGTGTTTAAGTTTGTTTTGTTACTTGTAACTGCTCTGCGTGGCTTGTAGTGTATCTGGATAACTCTTTATATTCTCATATCACGTCTAAAACCACGTTGAAAAGGCGGTGCGTGCTGCTTTGTTTACAGAGGCATTTGTGGACTCGCGTTCCACTGCCGTTTGTTGTTGATATGGCCACCATCAGCTGTTCCTACACACGTGTGGCGGTCAAGATTCAAAATAGTTCAGCATTTGCCACTGTGTGGATTAATACTGAATGTGTGTCACTGTTTTTACTTCAAGAGTTCCCATTTAGATATGCTTAGCGTCAACAGCAGGTTTGGCATGCTGTCCCGGGAGAGAACCCTGAGCTCGGAGACACTTGAGCCCAAGGCTCCCGCCCAGTCAATAAGCATATAAGGGGATCTGAGATCAGGTAGGTCTCGAGAGCCCCCCCTTAGAAAAGGGAGGAAAAGGAGGAGATGGGGTGGAAGGGGGGATTCTTCCAAACGAAGATAGAGCAGTAGGGAGAAAATTATCCATTTATAGTAAGCTTGGATCACTCTGATTGGATTATTACTGATTACAGATGAGCGGCCAGTCGTGCTCAATCATATCACGTGCTCCTCTCGAAATTAGTTTGTGATACTTCACTTATGGTTAAGACTAGAGCAATATGCTGGAGTTTAACTGCATTGCTTTAATGCACTCCTGCATTGGGCTCACACATACACTCTGCACTCTGACTACTTCAAAGTTGTTGATAAGCCGTGGTGGCCATTTTTCTCAGTTTCACTCTGAACACAGTGGACCAATCTCCACAGACTAGGTCATCGGACCAATCAGCGCAGATTAGCATCGCGCTAAGGAGGGGTTTGGAAACAAATGAATCGCTGAACGAATCATATGGGAGTCGCTGGGATAATTAGGTCAAAATAAATGCACATTATAAGAATATGAAAGGTTTTTTAAGACATTGCATTCATATCACCCTGTTGCTGGAGACCCCCAAAATCAAAATATGACCTTTTATAATGCATAATAGGGGCTCTTTAAGGAAAAACTCACTTGATTTTGACAATTCATTTCTAAAAACAAATCAAATGCTTCTTGAGTTAAAAAAGTTTAGATATTTAGTCTAGAAACAAGACACAAATTTGCATTAAAAACAGCAATATTTGTGCAGTGCAGTCTGCGTAACCTTAGCTCTATAGTGTAAAATGCTGTATACTTGTGTTTAAAGCCTCTGGCGGTATCGTCTGCGCTGCGGCTCTCGGTGTGTCTCCAGCGGGAGAACGGATGAGATTTTCTTCTGTTCAGCTCTTCATCTTCATCATCCGCTCTTCCATCATCTGTGTTTTCTCTGAGGGTCAGGCTGAAGGAGCTTTCGGACGGGCAGGAGTCTTTAAAGGTCCCGTGAAATTAAAATTAACATTTTTAGATGTTAGTATCAGAGTGTCAGCTTTCAGGATATCTATAAGCTAGTTGTCACGGTTGAGGTTGGGGACAGGAGCAAGGACTAAATGTGTTTTATTAATAATAAAACAAAATAAAAACAAAACAAAAACAACCCCGATGGAGGGGGGGACATTAACAAAAAGAAAAGAATACACTAGACTGGACTGGCAGGGAAGAACAGGGCTTGACATGACAAGACAAGGTAATAGTCAAAGACAAAGACAACCCAGGCTCATTCTGAAAACGTAGTCCCGTGAACGTTTCTGGAGACCGCGAATTATGTAGCCGGAGGTACGTATGGCTGCATTTAATTTTTTAAGCGAACGCTACAGGGCGGTATGACGCCGTTCTTTTTAGCACTTACCGGCTGACCGCTCACCTTCGTGTGAAGGGTTTACCACCGCAACCAGTTTGTTCAGTTAGCTCGTCCTGTACGTGGGCGGACTTGAGATGCAGAGAGGAGCTGACTACGACGACCACGACCGGGTTCGAGTCTGGGGAAGAGTGGTTCCAGAAATCAGGTAAGACAAAAACAGAATCAAAAAAATAAAGTGATCAAGTTCATAACAGGGTGAGAATGTGGTAAAATCCGAAAACGTGGTAAAAATCAGATGAGGGCTTTACTTTTTCTGGACGGCTTTTGTAAATTGTTGGTTGGGTTTAGGGAAGTAAGCAGGCGGACGGGTCAATCGTTAAAATTGGTTTGGTTCAGGGATGGAGGAGGGTGGGTCGACCGGCCAATTGGCCAGTCACCCAGTCAATCATTCAGCCAGTTGGACAGACGGTCGTTCGACAGCTGCCTCTGATGGGCTTACGCAAGAACAGCGCAGGCGCGAACGGCACTAGCGAGAGACATTTGAGAAGCAAAAAAGCGCACACAGCTGACTCTCGCGGATTTGCGAAAACAAAAACTGCAAAAATATGTACCTCCCGGGTCTCCAGAAACGTCCACGGGACTA
>NC_079437.1:4714054-4726554 GCF_903798145.1 Danio aesculapii | reverse complement strand
AAAGAGAGGAAGACATTTGGATATTTCACCTTCAACAGTGCTGAACATCATTAACAGATTCAAGGGATCTGGAGGAATTTCAGTGTGTAAAGGATGAGGGTGCAAGCCTAAGCTGAATAACCGTGATCTTCGATTCCTCAGCCGGCACTGCATCAAGAATCCTCATTCTTCTATAAGCCATATCATCACATGAGCTCAGGTCTACTGCGGCAAACCTTTGTCAAGTACTACAATACAAAGTTACATCCACAAATGCCAGTGGAAACTGTCCTGTGCCAAAAGGAAGCCCTATGCTAACAGTGTCCAGAAGCGCCGTCGACTTCTCTGGGCTCAAAGGCATCTGGGATGGACCATCACACAGTGGAAACGTGTACTGTAGTCAGATGAATCAGTATTTCAGGAATTTTTTGGAAGAAATGGATGCCGTGTGCTCTGGACCAAAAAAGAAAAAGCTCATCCAGACTGTTATCAGCAACAAGTCCAAAAGCCAGGATCTGTCCTGGTATGGAGGTGTATCAGTGCCCTTGGCAAAGGTAACTTGCACGTCTGTGATGCACCATTTTTAAAGCACAATATATGCCTTCTTTTCCATGCATATTTCAACAAGGCAATGCAAAACCACATTCTGCACACATTACAAAGTCCTGCTGCGGAGGAAGAGGATACAGGTACTTGACTGGCCCGCCTGCAGTCCCGACCTGTCTCCAATAGAGAATGTGTGGCACATTTTGAAGTGCAAAATGCGACAAAGAAGACTCTGTACTGTTGCTCACCTTAAGACTGAGACAAAATTACACCTGAAATACTTCATCACTTGGTCTCTTTAGTCCTTAAACGTCTTTTAAGTGTTGTGAAAAGGAATAGAAACATTACAGAGTGGGAAATGCTTTACTAATCCAACTTGTTTTGAAATGTGTTGCAAGAACCAAAACTGGGATACATGTATATTATGAAAATCACAAGTAATACAGTAAATATTGTTTGTTATATTGTCTGCAGTGAAATACAAGTCAAAGTCCAATTTAGAAATCACCACTTTCTTTTTTTATTTGCATTTTCCATACTGGCCCCGCTTTTTCTGATTTGCCATTGTATATAAATGTATATCAACACTCTATATGAATTCATTTTATTTTAGAGCAAAACCAGAGCCATTATTTTTTTTAAATCAGCAACACAAAATGTCTTGAGAAACAAGTGTGATGCTTCAGCAGATACAGTAATGTTTTTCTCTCACTGTGTTTGTGTAATGAACTCTTCCACTGGCTTCATCCATTTCTCCCTCCGTCCCACAAGAAATGACGGGGGAAACCAACAGGAAGTGACTTCCGTTAAATTCAGCTTTACACTCTGGATCTCGCAGGGTCACCGCTGTCACCGGCCAAACCTGCGTCTGCAGACAGGTCAGACATTTGGGCGTTATTATTACAGCTCAGATCAGTATTGTTCAAGGTCAGATCAGTATTATTACAGGCCACATTTTATGAATGTATGCATTATTAATTATTTTTTTCATTAAGATTTCTGCCAGCTTCCTTCCTTGTTCTTCCTCCACTTCCCACTTGTAATTTTTTCAATTTAACACTCATATTTGTGTATCATGTTTAATGCACTGGCTCATAAAGTGTGTGTCTGTTACCTTCAGCATCTGCGTATCAACGGTAACAGTCAGAGCTCCGCCTTCACACTGATAGCTGAGCGCATCAGGGCTGTCAATCATAATGTCATCTTGATGATGCCAGACTGAAGACGCATCATCAGAGTCTGAACATTACAAAACACACTGTTATAAACACACACACACACACACACACACACACACACACTAGTGAACAACACACTCTTTTCTACTCTTCATTATGTCTAAGGGAAATTATTAGATAGATGTGGATTGCTATTGGTGGATCTGCTGTGATTGACAGGTTGATCACGCCAGTAAACACCAATCAGAAGTAGTTAAAGGGACGTTATTTTGATGAAAGAATATGTGCATAGGTAAACTGCTTACAATTAAATCAGCCTATTAGTGCCACATTTAAAATAATAATAATAATAATAATAATAATAATAATAATAATAATAATAATAATAATATATATATATATATAATGAAATTCAAGTCATAATATTACAAGAATAAAGTCGAAATATTATGAGAATAAAGTTGAAATGTTATAAAACAAAGTCGTAATATGAGAATAAAGTTGAAGTATTACAAAAAACATGTCAACATGTTGCAAAAATGAAGACTAAATGCTACTAGATTTAAGTCTAAATGTTACGGGAATGAATATGAAATGTTACGAGAAAAAAGTTGAAATATTACGAGCAAAAAGTCAAAATGTTACGAGAATAAAGTCAAAATGTTATGAGAATAAAGTTGAAATATTACGAGCAAAAAGTTGAAATATTACGAGCAAAAAGTCAAAATGTTACGAGAATAAAGTCAAAATGTTATGAGAATAAAGTTGAAATATTACGAGCAAAAAGTTGAAATATTACGAGCAAAAAGTCAAAATGTTACGAGAATAAAGTCAAAATGTTATGAGAATAAAGTTGAAATATTACGAGCAAAAAGTTGAAATATTACGAGCAAAAAGTCGAAATGTTACGAGAATAAAGTCAAAATGTTATGAAAATAAAGTCGAAATGTTACGAGAATAAAGTCGAAATGTTATGAGAAGAAAGTTGCAATGTTATGAGAACAAAGTCGAAATGTAATGAGAATAAAATCGAAATGTTATGAGAATAAAGTCGAAATGTTATGAGAATAAAATCGAAATGTTATGAGAATAAAGTCGAAATGTTATGAGAATAAAGTCGAAATGTTATGAGAATAAAATCGAAATGTTATGAGAATAAAGTCGAAATGTTATGAGAATAAAATCGAAATGTTATGAGAATAAAGTGGAAATGTTATGATAATAAAGTCGAAATGTTACAAGAATAAAGTCGAAATGTTATGAGAATAAAGTCGAAATGTTACGAGAAGAAAGTCGAAATTTTATGAGAACAAAGTTGAAATGTTATGAGAATAAAATCGAAATGTTATGAGAATAAAGTCGAAATGTTACGAGAAGAAAGTCGAAATTTTATGAGAACAAAGTTGAAATGTTATGAGAATAAAATCGAAATGTTATGAGAATAAAGTGGAAATGTTATGAGAATAAAGTCAAAATGTAACAAGAATAAAGTTGAAATGTTACAAGAATAAAGTCGAAATGTTACGAGAATAAAGTTGAAATATTATGAGAATAAAATCGAAATGTTATGAGAAAAGTTTAATTGTTACTAGAATAAAATGTAAACATTAAAAGAATAAATTCGAAATGTTATGAAAATAAATTTGAAATGTGACGAGAATAAAGTCAAAATGTTGCAAGCATAAAGTCGAAATGTTGTGAGAATAAAGTCGAAATGATACAAGAATAAATTCTAAATATTATGAGAATAAAATCGAATTGTTACAAGAATAAAGTCAAAATATTATGAGAATTAAGACGAAAAGTTAAGACAATAAATTCGAAATGTTACGAGAATAATATCAAAATGTTACGAGAATAAAGTCAAAATATTATGAGAATAAAGACGAAATGTTATGACAATAAAGTGGAAATGTTATGAGAATAAAGTTGAACTGTTAGGAGAATAAAATCAAAATGTTATGAGAAAAGTTTAATTGTTACTAGAATAAAGTTGAAACATTAAAAGAATAAAGTCAAAATGTTACGAGAATAAAGTAAAAATTTTACGAGAATAATGTCAAAATGTTACAAGAAAAGTTGAAATGTTACAAGAATAAAGTAAAAATGTTACTAGAATACAGTAGAAATGTTATGAAAATAAATTCGAAATGTTACGAGAATAAAGTTGAACTGTTAAGAGAATAAAATCTAAATGTTATGAGAATAAATTCGAAATGTTACGAGAATAAAGTCGAAATGTTGCAAGCATAAAGTTAAAATGTTACAAGAATAAAGTCAAAATGTTATGAGAATAAAGTCAAAATATTATGAGAATAAAGACGAAATGTTATGACAATAAAGTCGAAACGTTATGAGAATAAAGTTGAACTGTTAAGAGAATAAAATCAAAATGTTATGAGAATAAAGTCAAAATGTTTTGAGAATAAAGTAAAAATGTTACGAGAATAAAGTCAAAATATTATAAGAATAAAGACGAAATGTTATGACAATAAAGACGAATTGTTACTAGAATAAAGTTGAAACATTAAAAGAATAAAGTCAAAATGTTCCGAAAAATAAAGTCAAAATTTTACGAGAATAATGTCAAAATGTTATGAGAATAAATTCGAAATGTTACGAGAATAAAGTCGAAATGTTGCAAACATAAAGTCGAAATATTACAAGAATAAAGTCAAAATGTTACAAGAATAAAGTCAAAATATTATGAGAATAAAGACGAAAAGTTATGACAATAAATTCAAAATGTTACGAGAATAAAGTCAAAATGTTACGAGAATAAAGTCAAAATTTTACGAGAATGAAGTTGAACTGTTAAGAGAATAAAGTCAAAACGTTACGAGAATAAAGTTGAAATATTACAAGAATAAAGTTGAAATGTTACTAGAATAAAGTAGAAATGTTATGAAAATAAATTTGAAATGTTATGAGAATAAAGTCTAAATGTTTTGAAAATAAAGTCAAAATATTATGAGAATAAAGACGAAATTTTTAAACAATAAAGTCAAAATGTTATAAGAATAAAGTCAAAATGTTTTGAGAATAAAGTCCAAATATTATGACAATAAAGTTGAACTGTTAAGAGAATAAAGGCAAAATGCAATGAGACAAGTTTAATTGTTACTAGAATAAAGTTGAAACATTAAAAGAATAAATTTGAAATATTATGTGAATAAAGTCAAAATGTTATGAAAATAAATTCGAAATGTTATGAGAATAAAGTTGAACTGTTACGAGAAAAAGGTTGAAATATTACGAGTAAAAAGTCTAAATGTTACGAGAATAAAGTTGAAATGTTACCAGTAAACTTTAATACTAAAACTCTGGCTCACCTGTTCCTTCTCCTAACTTGACGACGAAGCGATTGGCCAGATCAGCTTCGGTGTACGAAGTCACTTTGGGAAAGCCGTTCTGATTAGCCCATTCTAGAAGGTCAGGGGTGTTGAGGAGGTCAGAGGTCACGGTGCTGGTCATGATGAGGTCAGACGCTTGACTTCTGTACGGCAGACTAACACTGTGGGACGACTGAAACACCAGATGGAGTATATTTCTGTCAGTAAAATCAGCAAAGTGATTATAATAAATGCTAATTTAACTTTGATTTTCTGTGATATTGTAGTGTTAATGGTAAAAAATGAATTCTTCTCTGATCCAAGTTTATTGTATTCACTGATGGTCCTTGGGGTCAACAAAAGAATTGATTTTGTAACAAAATAATAATCATTTCTTTAAATGAATTTAATTTTACTCTGTTCGTTAATGTTTTACTCCATATTTATACAATTTATGAGGGGATTTATGATAATCTTTCTTTCCATTTATATAAATACATTCAATTAAAATGTCATTCATTTTCTTTTCGGTTTAGTCCCTTTGTTAATCAGGGGTCGCCACAGTGGAATGAACCGCCAACTTATCCAGCATCTGTTTTATGCACCGGATGCCCTACCAGCTGCAACCCATAACTGGGAAACACCCATACACTCTCATTCACACACATACACTACGGCCAATTTAGCTTACCCAATTCACCTGTACCGCATGTGTTTGGACTGTGGGGGAAACCGGAGCACCCGGAGGAAACCCACGCGAACACGAGGAGAACATGCAAACTCCACCTGACAACTGACCCAACCGGGGCTCGAACCAGCGACCTTCTTACTGTGAGGCAATTGTGGTACCAACTGCGCCACCATGCTGCCAATAATAATAATAATAATAATAATAATAATAATAATAATAATAAGTAGCCTTCTTCCGGCTACTTCCAGCTGTTTTTGTTTCTGTCAACACTAAGTACAGCTAAAATTAATGTTTTGTGTCTAATTGTTTAGTTTTGTGGCAAGTAGTCATATAAAAATTCAATATTTAGAATTGTTTTAACACAAATATTTTATGATATAAGCAACACAGCTACAGCAAATAAAATCAATAATGCATGTTTTAAATTTAAAGTGTGCGAATTATCAAAAATTTACGATAATTTTTCATATTGTTTGCACCAAGGGGCCCCAAATAAAATCCTGCTTAGGGCCCCCTGAAGGCTTGGGCTGGCCCTGAACGGATTACTTTTAAAAACTAGGTAATAATATTTGAGTTACTTTTTTTTTTAAATGTAATGCGAGTTACTTTTTAGTTTAGTTAATTTGCTTTTAAAAAATAAATTGCTGAATTGAAATGATCGTAGTCACGTTCAATCCTGCACTCAATGAGAGAATGCAGGGACAGATGGAAAGCAAGAAAGTAAGACATTACATTTCTGCGAGAGAAGTATTCTCTTTATCTTGAACACATGGAAGAAAAGGGAAAGAGGATTATCTGAATGGACAGTGATTTTACTTCACTAATAAGACACAAGTACAGAAGTACAAAAGTAGCAAACGCATTGCTTTAAAGAGCCCATATTATGGGTTTTTGAAAATGCTCTTCCATATAGTGTGTAACACAGCTCTAAGTGAAGTGAAATATCCAGCAAAGGCTTAAATCTGTAAAGACTGTCAGAACACGGATCAGTGCATCATGAATCAGTTTCTTCCCCCATTTCACAAGTGTAAGTACGTGCCATTTAAAATTATTGCCTCGTTTACTCTATCTTGCAAATTATGTATTTAGTTGTGTTTTGTTACTTGTAACCGCGTGTGCTGTATCAGGTTAACTCTTTATATTCTCATATCGCGTGTAAAGCCACGTGAAATCGCGACGCGTGCTGCTTTGTTTACGGATCGTCAGCTGTTTCTACACACATGCAATGGTCAAGTTTCAAAATAGTTCAGCTCAGGTTCGAGGTGAGGTGTCTAAATTGCACCCAGCTAGCTGAACTGGCGCTCTAGGCGTGTGTGTTGTGTTCTCTGGGGCAGAGGGTTATGTGTGTGTGTAGCACCGGAGCAAGCTGAACTGCCGCTCTAGGCAAAGGATGATCATATTCGCGGATATAACTGAGGACGCGGGTGGTGAGGGAGGTGTCGCCGACGCCTGTATGGACGCGCCGGCCCTGTGTGTGTGTGTGTGTGTGTGTGTGTGTGTGAAAAGAGCAGGTAGACTGTGATGGGATAGGAGATCTCCTCGCCAGTTCTTGGACTTTTTGCTCAATAAAATAGTTAGTCGTCAGTATTTTTTAGTCCATCGTCTGTGTTTACATTCACCCACTGGCAGCCAAAATCCACTGTGAAGCGTGTATGCACTGTGACTACTTTAATATTGTTGATTAGCAGCTGGCCATTTCCATGGCCATTTCACTCTGTCTCGCGCTGAAGCCTGTCAGTGTCGTCGACCAATCGCAGCAGGCTGTCATCGGTCCAATCAGCGCAGATTAGCTTCGCGCTGAGGAGGGGTTTGGGAACAAATGAATCGCTGAACGATTCATATGGGAGTCTCTGGGATAATTAGGTAAAAATAAATGCAGATTATAAGACCATGAAAGTGTTTTTTGGCCTTGCATGCATATTAGACTGTTGTTGGAGACCCTTACAACCTACATATGACCCTATTTCATGTATAATATGGGCTCTTTAAATTTTCATTAATCTGCATATACGGCATGTATAGCTCTGGGGTCAGGTCAAGTTCTCAGAAGACAACATTAACCTTTTAAAAGGTAAATTCAGGTTAAATAGTGCATCGTTAATTGCAGAGCTCCTCTATTTCAAAAAAAAAAAGAAAAAAAAAAACTCAGCCAGGTGTGAAAAAGTAATGCAAAAGTAATGTAACACATTACTTACTATAAAAAGTAACTAAGTAACGTAACTAGTTACTTTTTGGGAGGAGTAACTCAATATTGTAATGCACTACTTTCAATAGTAACTTTCCCCAACACTGTTCATGGGGATTACAGGGTTTAGATGTAAGACTTTTAAAAGAAAACAAAAAAAATCTGTAAAGATCACTGAATCTGTTCTTACATAGACCCTGACGTGACCTTTGACCTGTGGTGCCACTAAAGCCCAGTTGACTGCCGTTGCACTGCTGAGGATCAGAACAACCCTGTGTAGAGCAGAAGAAGCCACTGGGGGCAGCAGAGAGACAGACACCTCCACCTGCAGAGAGCTGATGCACACGCAAACACACACACATACACATGCACACACAAACACACGTCATTTAGGCCATGTCCACATGTACACAGGTATTTTTATAAAGAGTGTCCCCGCTTTAGTTTAAAAAAAAAAAAATCTCCGTCCACATAAAAACGCTCTGTGGTGCATTTTAAGCGTACTCCAAACCAACAGGAGGCAATAATGACACTTATACTAAGTTCACTCCAGTTGTGGAATTAAGTGTTTTCGTGAGTAAATTGCATACAAGTCAATTCAAACATGAGGAGAGAGGTGGATTACTGTCTCGTAGTGAGAACGATGTGGAATAAGCGATGCATTTTTCATGAATTTTGCATCTTTTGCATTTGGTGTGAACCCAGCCGTGGTGGCCAATCACATAGGGGAAAACAACATGCACTTTGCAAGCGAAAATTTGGTTGTAGTGTCCACACAATCACACTGTACCTGGAGTTTTGGACTATGTTCAGCCTGGCCAGAGTTTTCCGAAAGAGAGTTTTCAATATTAAATTAGAGAACTCACCCGCACAGGCCAGAGCCGGATGACCAGAGTCGGATGATGTGCACCTCCATCTCTGTGGACTCGTCTGTCGGTGTGCAGCCGTGAACCTCCTGCTCCTGCAGCTCTGAGGCCTGATAGTTCTGCGACACAAACAGAGAGCGCAGACGACATTCACTCGGCATGCTGGGATCTGGAAAACAGATGGATCAGGAGTGACATTAGAAATAGTGTGATCAGAAATTAATCAGATGTGACATTAGAATTAGTGTGATCAGAAATGAATCAGGAGTGACATTAGCATAAGTGGGATCTGAAATGAATCAGGAGTGACATTAGGATGAGTGTGATTAGAAATGAATCAGGAGTGACATTAGGATGAGTGTGATCAGAAATGAATCAGGAGTGACATTAGGATGAGTGTGATCAGAAATGAATCAGGGGTGACATTAGAATGAGTGTGATCAGAAATGAATCAGTAGTGACATTAGGATGAGTGTGAACTGAAATGAATCAGGAGTGACATAAGGATGAGTGTGATCAGAAATGAATCAGGAGTGACATTAGGATGAGTTTGATCAGAAATGAATCAGGAGTGACATTAGGATGAGTGTGATCAGAAATGAATCTGGAGTGACATTAGGATGAGTGTGATCAGAAATGAATCTGGAGTGACATTAGGATGAGTGTGATCAGAAATGAATCAGGAGTGACATTAGGATGAGTGTGATCAGAAATGAATCAGGAGAGACATTAGCATGAGTGTGAACTGAAATGAATCAGGAGTGACATTAGGATGAGTGTGATCAGAAATGAATCAGGAGTGACATTAGCATGAGTTTGATCAGAAATGAATCAGGAGTGACATTAGCATGAGTCTGATCAGAAATGAATCAGGAGTGACATTAGCATGAGTGTGATCAGAAATGAATCAGGAGTGACATTAGCATGAGTGTGAACTGAAATGAATCTGGAGTGACATTAGGATGAGTGTGATCAGAAATGAATCAGGAGTGACATTAGGATGAGTGTGATCAGAAATGAATCAGGAGTGACATTAGGATGAGTGTGATCAGAAATGAATCAGGAGTGACATTAGGATGAGTGTGATCAGAAATGAATCAGGAGTGACATTAGGATGAGTGTGATCAGAAATGAATCAGGAGTGACATAAGGATGAGTGTGATCAGAAATGAATCAGGAGTGACATTAGGATGAGTTTGATCAGAAATGAATCAGGAGTGACATTAGGATGAGTGTGATCAGAAATGAATCTGGAGTGACATTAGGATGAGTGTGATCAGAAATGAATCTGGAGTGACATTAGGATGAGTGTGATCAGAAATGAATCAGGAGTGACATTAGGATGAGTGTGATCAGAAATGAATCAGGAGAGACATTAGCATGAGTGTGAACTGAAATGAATCAGGAGTGACATTAGGATGAGTGTGATCAGAAATGAATCAGGAGTGACATTAGCATGAGTTTGATCAGAAATGAATCAGGAGTGACATTAGCATGAGTCTGATCAGAAATGAATCAGGAGTGACATTAGCATGAGTGTGATCAGAAATGAATCAGGAGTGACATTAGCATGAGTGTGAACTGAAATGAATCTGGAGTGACATTAGGATGAGTGTGATCAGAAATGAATCAGGAGTGACATTAGGATGAGTGTGATCAGAAATGAATCAGGAGTGACATTAGGATGAGTGTGATCAGAAATGAATCAGGAGTGACATTAGGATGAGTGTGATCAGAAATGAATCAGGAGTGACATTAGGATGAGTGTGATCAGAAATGAATCAGGAGTGACATAAGGATGAGTGTGATCAGAAATGAATCAGGAGTGACATTAGGATGAGTTTGATCAGAAATGAATCAGGAGTGACATTAGGATGAGTGTGATCAGAAATGAATCTGGAGTGACATTAGGATGAGTGTGATCAGAAATGAATCTGGAGTGACATTAGGATGAGTGTGATCAGAAATGAATCAGGAGTGACATTAGGATGAGTGTGATCAGAAATGAATCAGGAGAGACATTAGCATGAGTGTGAACTGAAATGAATCAGGAGTGACATTAGGATGAGTGTGATCAGAAATGAATCAGGAGTGACATTAGCATGAGTTTGATCAGAAATGAATCAGGAGTGACATTAGCATGAGTCTGATCAGAAATGAATCAGGAGTGACATTAGCATGAGTGTGATCAGAAATGAATCAGGAGTGACATTAGCATGAGTGTGAACTGAAATGAATCTGGAGTGACATTAGGATGAGTGTGATCAGAAATGAATCAGGAGTGACATTAGGATGAGTGTGATCAGAAATGAATCAGGAGTGACATTAGGATGAGTGTGATCAGAAATGAATCAGGAGTGACATTAGGATGAGTGTGATCAGAAATGAATCAGGAGTGACATTAGGATGAGTGTGATCAGAAATGAATCAGGAGTGACATTAGGATGAGTGTGATCAGAAATGAATTAGGAGTGACATTAGCATGAGTGTGATCAGAAATGAATCAGGAGTGACATTAGCATGAGTGTGATAAGAAACAAATCAGGAGTGACATTAGCATGAGTGTGATAAGAAACAAATCAGGAGTGACATTAGCATGAGTGTGATAAGAAACAAATCAGGAGTGACATTAGCATGAGTGTGATAAGAAACAAATCAGGAGAGACATTAGCATGAGTGTGATCAGAAATGAATCAGGAGTGACATTAGCATGAGTGTGATAAGAAACAAATCAGGAGTGACATTAGCATGAGTGTGATAAGAAACAAATCAGGAGTGACATTAGCATGAGTGTGATAAGAAACAAATCAGGAGAGACATTAGCATGAGTGTGATCAGAAATGAATCAGGAGTGACATTAGCATGAGTGTGATCAGAAATGAATCAGGAGTGACATTAGGATGAGTGTGAACTGAAATGAATCAGGAGTGACATTAGGAAGAGTGTGATCAGAAATGAATCAGGAGTGACATTAGGATGAGTTTGATCAGAAATGAATCAGGAGTGACATTAGGATGAGTGTGATCAGAAATGAATCATGAGTGACATTAGGATGAGTGTGATCAGAAATGAATCAGGAGTGACATTAGGATGAGTGTGATCAGAAATGAATCAGGAGTGACATTAGGATGAGTGTGAACTGAAATGAATCAGGAGTGACATTAGGATGAGTGTGATCAGAAATGAATCAGGAGTGACATTAGGATGAGTTTGATCAGAAATGAATCAGGAGTGACATTAGGATGAGTTTGATCAGAAATGAATCAGGAGTGACATTAGGATGAGTGTGATTAGAAATGAATCAGGAGTGACATTAGGATGAGTGTGATCAGAAATGAATCAGGAGTGACATTAGGATGAGTGTGATCAGAAATGAATCAGGAGTGACATTAGGATGAGTTTGATCAGAAATGAATCAGGAGTGACATTAGGATGAGTTTGATCAGAAATGAATCAGGAGTGACATTAGGATGAGTGTGATCAGAAATGAATCAGGAGTGACATTAGCATGAGTGTGATCAGAAATTAATCAGGAGTGACATTAGGATGAGTGTGATCAGAAAAGCTGTTCTTCAGGTATGTGTGTGTGTGTCAGTGTGTGTGTGTCGTACCCTCTCCCAGCCGCAGGTAAACCCGGTTGGCATGTGTAGTGTGTGTGAGGGAGGTGACGGTGGCATGGCGCTGCAGAACCCAGCGCAGCAGCACTCGAGGCCGCCGCGGGAG
>NC_079437.1:4709054-4711554 GCF_903798145.1 Danio aesculapii | reverse complement strand
GAGAAAATCAAATGCTCCCAAATATATTATGAGGGTGCATAGATTAAATTTCGGGCGCACATGCGACCAAAATGGTTGCAATTTCGAGCCCTGTAGTATAAGGACATGTATTCAGACCACAACTGAACGTTTGAAGAAAATTGAAGGCCTTATTATTTAGAATTAGCTATTATTGATGTAAATGCAGCTGTTCAAGGCACATAATTGATTTATTACGGTATTGACGGTATTAGAAAATCCATGTCGTGGCGCAATGTCACACCGGTGATGACTATGACAAATGAAATGCAAATGAAGCTCTCACACAAAACCACCACACACACCTACTCCAACTTTCACACACAAACACACACACTCAGAAATCTGCCTGACTGCACTTAATTTCACCTGCATACATGAAAGTACTCCTAGATCCATCATTATCATCTTTGTGTTGGTAGTGCATTTTACCTGCAATTCCAAGCACCGTCAGCGGGAGGCAGATGAGAGCAGCGAGCATCTTCATTACGCACATGTTTACAAACTCAAGGTCCGACATACTAACAGATAAATTGAGAGAGACAATAAATGAGATAGAGACGAAAACATAAAGCTGCATCCGAAATCGCCCACTACCCGAGTATGTACTACATTTGAATTTGAACTTACTACACAAACGTTAGAATAGTGCGTTCTACATAGTATGAATGGAGCCCAGATGTGCTACATCCGCCATTAGTCATTATTACATGACCTACTCACAGGTCACGACATGCATCACATCACTCCCATTCATGAATTCTCACTCGGTGCATTATGGGATAGCAGAGAGTCCACTGGATGAGCGATTCAGAATCTCGCTGTAAGTAGTAGGTCATCCGAGTACTTCTAGACTACTGTTTTTCCAATTCTATGAATTCGGACATACTGCTTAGCTCACATACTGTTTTTTATTGTACTATATAGTATGGAAGTGTGCCATTTCGGATGCAGCCTAAGAATTTTTTTTGATTATTTTATTTAAAATTTGTATTATATTTTAACTTACAACAACAACAACAACTACTACAGCTGATACTACTGCTGAAACTACTAGTACTACTACTAATACTGCTACTACTACTATGACTACTGCTACAGGTGATACTGCTACTGCTGAAACTACTACTACTGTTACTACTTCTACTAATACTACTAGTACTGACACTACTACTACTACAACTACTATTACTATTACTTCTTCTTCTTCTTCTTATTATTATTATTATTATTATTATTAATGCTTTTCTGACTTGTTCTTTTCCAGTTATCTCCTCATTTTTATTATTAGTAGTTCTACCATTGTCATTATTCAGGTTGTTGTAATTATAGTAGTAGTAGTAGTAGTAGTAGTAGTAGTAGTAGTCGTCGTCGTTGTCGTCGTCGTCGTCGTCGTCGTTGCAGTATTGGTAATAGTAAGAAATTAATAAAACAAAGCCCGATAAACAAATCTAGTGTTTTCTTAAAAATAGTTTTTTTTGCATTAGACACAACGTGCACCTTGATGTCAAAACGGCATAAAAACACGTCAGAAAAAAACGCCAAAAATTTATTTTACGTCAATTGACTATCTTGATGTCGAATAATCATCAAGACTGTCCAGCCTGATCTCATGAGGAAACGTAACTATTTCACATTTTGAATCTAATTCGTATGAAAATAAACGATTTTTAAAAGGAGGCGTGGCATTAAACCACACCCCTAAACACAACCATTAATGGGGGATGAGCAAATCATACTAAATTGTACGAATGAGATCGCACAAATTCATACAAATTAACCACTGAATCCAAAAGTTACGAGTTGTCGTGGCATAGTGTTGCACTGTCCTACAATCGATTTTGACGTGTTTTTTGACGACAATATTGGATGCCAATTTCATGTCGTTTTGATATCAAGTTCGTTAAATGACATCGTACGAATGTGCATTTTTGACGTGTTTTGGATGTTTGACATGTCAATTTGAGATCGTTTTTACATCAAAATGCAGTGGGGCATCTTGAGTTAAAGGGGCAGTTCACCCAAAAATAAATATTCTACCATTGTTTACTTTTTTTCCAAACCTCTTTGACATTGGATTTGTATTTTGAAGAAAGCTGGTAACCATTAACCATTGCTTTAGTCTTTATTTAGTTATTAGACATTTTAAAAAGTGACGTGCAGTTCATTGAAAGAGATAGTACTGACATGAAGTGCTACTAATACAAAACTTCTGATTTTGTCAGAAAAATACAAGCTAGAAAAGGTATGAATTAGAGAAGTTGTTGTTCATTTTAAAGTGAAGTGGTCAATCATTATGGAAGTCAATGGTTACAGGTTTTTTCAGCATTCTTCAAAATATATTCTTTAGTGTTCAACAGAAGAAAGAAACTAACTCACTAAGGTTTAGGAGAGTAAATAGTAAGTACATTTTCCATTTCTGTGTGAACTATGCCTTTAATCTCATTAGAGTCAAATAAAATAAAGTAAAATAAAGCATTTT